>NW_010973231.1:3145951-3152151 GCF_000737465.1 Haliaeetus leucocephalus
ATTCGGGGGTGGGGGAGCGGGGGGGGGGGAATCACTTGCACTTGGAGTTCTCTAGAAATGTTTATATAAAATTTTTTGTCCTTTATAAAATCTGAACCTGTTTAGTTTTATTTAAGGAATTCTCATACCAGATACTCTCTCAGTGCTCAAAAAATTCTTCACATAGACAATTGCAACACATTCTTCCAAAACAGGTCACAATATTCACAAGAACTTAATTCAGAAAAGGGGATATTGATGCGTTTGCATAATGACTTTTCAGATAACAGGGACTCTCTCGCTGATAAACAAATTGTCAGTGTTACTGTACTAGAGGTATCTGTCAAATATTTTAAGGCCCATAAACAGACATACATCACCGTATAAGTTCACAGAAGTGAACAGCCTTGAAACAGAACACAGAATCCAAGGTTATTCTTCTTGTGACAACAGAGCTGGAACAAAGATTACTTACTTCTTCTCTGGTGGCACATAATGAAGATTCATATTAGCGTGTGGAGTCATCTGATGGTGCCGAGATCTTTCATTGGCTGAAAAAGCAGCATTAATTGCAAAATGTTTCACATATGACTCCAGGATGGTTATTATATTTGTCTGACAAGGAAGCTTCACTAGCTGAAAAAGAAACAACAAATCAATGTCTTACAAAAACAATTAGTAAGTATACCAAGCTAAAACAGGAGCTTGTAATGTATTGACTAGTTTAGTAAGTCTCTATTGCATGAAGTTATTTCAGGAGTCATTAATTTGAACCCTTAAACTGCATTTTTTGATCAATCCTTTATAAACATCTGGAGAAACAAAAATATGGTCAGGTCAACAAGCTTACTACATTTCCAGCTTCAAAAAACCAATCTGCACTGCAAAACACAATTGTGTACTGAAATGTTACATTCTTAAATATAATGACAAGTCACTGTTTTAGCTACAGAGAATTCTGCTCCCAACACTCTTTTTTACTCTTCCTTATACTAAGCTCACCTTTGCAATAAAGTTCAAAAAAACCAGGAGCTGTTATACACAAGAACTACTTTTTATGCCCTCCCCACCCCCCCCATGCACATTCATTTCATAGCTTTCACTTCATACCCGTTTTCTTCTATTAATATAGTAACAGTCTTCCTCAAGCTTCTTTTTCAAGACTTCAGGAATTTCTATGCTTATTGCTCTTTCTTCCATGTCCCTTTTTGTGTGAGTGTCTTGTTCTTCTTTCTACAACAGATCAGTGCAAGAAACAATATAAAATCGGTTGTGCTTATGAACATTAGTGAAAAAGAACTTCAATAGGCAGGGTACAATTCAACAATCAAGTTTTGTCATGCAAAAAAAAAAAAACTATAGTAAATATTTAGTAGTAGCCTTACTGTAAGCAATTTAACAATACTGCTTTGAAGTCATCTGTGAATTCATTTTTTAAAAGTTTTTTTTTTAATTTAGCATTCGCTTAAGTATTTAACACAGAATGAACAGAATTCAGTTTTGCTGCTTCAGATCACCCACACTGTAGTAGTTAGATTTCGCAGACCTTCAGAACAACTCTTTACGCTGTACTTTCTTTTCAATAATGTAGAGAAAATAACTGTTTTTTCTTGAAGTTAGTCTCCTACATTTTAAGAACAGAGTTGACATGCCCATTTCACAATAAAATACAAAAGCCAGAAAGATCCTGCTGCTATTAGGATTTGTCCAACCTGCATAGACCAGTAAAATTTTACAGCACCCAAAAATCTGGATAATCTAGGTTGCCAAGTTTTCTCCACATAAGCCTTATGTGTAGAAAGAGAAGAAAAGAAACAAATGTGTATTTTTAGATTAATATCAAAGAATTCTACAAGAATATGATGTCTCCTATAATTTTCAAAAACTCAACCACAGTGAGCACCAGGAGTAAGAAAATTATGCTTTTAATTCCATCTAAATAACCAGCTGTGGCCTGTATTTCACCTACTTCAATTTTTCTGGCATTTCAAATATAGATGTTTAAATTCTATTAAGTTAAGGAGCTCATGAACATACCATTTCTGTCCTCTCTTCTATGTCAC
This sequence comes from Haliaeetus leucocephalus, assembly GCF_000737465.1. Lineage (NCBI taxonomy): Eukaryota > Metazoa > Chordata > Aves > Accipitriformes > Accipitridae > Haliaeetus > Haliaeetus leucocephalus. The sequence goes on from NW_010973231.1 coordinate 3,147,994, forward strand.
TTTCTTCACTTTTTATTTCTTCATCTGTTCCTTCATCACTGTCATCAGAAGAAGAACTACTTATAGCTGTGTAAAAGAGATTTCACATATTTAAGTCACATTATTACATTGCAGAGGTTAAGACCAATTTCAGGCCTCAATGCAAAAAAGACCCAAAACCCCCAAAAACCCAACAAAACAACTCACAACTAGCTTGTTATATTTAATGAGGATGAATAACTCTAACTGAATTAAACACACAAGTATTATCTACAGCACACTATAAACTTCTTAAATATGTTAAGACAAGAAGTTTACAGGAAGTGTTCTTGCATCCTCTCTAATCGAAAAACACTCACTTTTAAAAGCTCCCTACATTTCTGAACACTCACAGGTCTTTTCAATTTTTATTGGACTTTAGTTCTGAACAGGAGATTAACATACTAATAATTCAATCAGAAGGTCTGGATCTGTGCAGCAACAGTTACCAGAACATCAGTTAAGTACCAGCCAGTGTTCCTGCTGGTTTTCAAGCTACAAAGAAAAATGCTATGAAATGAAAGAGCTGGCTTGAGAGTGAAATCAGCCAGTCACCTGACAAGAAACAGACCTTTGCGCCAGGCGGACTGGGGAAAGAGACAGTCTTATTGCCCCCTAAAATATATAGAAAAACTAGCAGGGAAAGCATCTTGTTTTCTAACACCAAACAAAGAAAACTAAGGGCTTCTCGCACCTGGTAATACTACACTAAACAAAGCAGCATTAAGCTCTGAAATCACTGATCAGAATAGCTCAGTGGAAGTGACACAAGAAAAAGCCTCTGGAACACAAGAAGAAAGGAGATAATATATGCTTAGCATGAAACATAGTGCTCACTCTTCATAAGACTGCCTCCATATATTTCAAGCAGGACTGTGATACTCTCGTGTCATCCTAATAGCAAGTTACAGCATGCTCTGTACCCCCAGCTTCAAAAAGTTAAAGGCATCATGCCAGCTGTCAAAGAATGAAAACAAGCTCACAGTTTTCACTGCTCTCATCATTTTCTTCGGCAGGAAGGCTTTTTAATACAGAGTCAACACCAGGCAACCTGCAACGTCTCTTCTTTCTTCCCTTTCTTCTCCTACAGAACATAAAATGGTTCACTGAGATTTGGCTAATATTATTTAATTTGTTTATCCTAGCTAATTACATGCAAATGCACAGGAAACATATGTTTGAGTTATTTTCAATAATTAATGTTGAAATAATTTGGACAATGCTTATTTGAGAGTAGATACCTTAACGTCTGTACATTACCTCATATTCGTGTTCTCAAGCAGATCCTCAAGCCATGGCCAACCAATATTAGATTATTGCCTTTGGCTGAAAAATACTTCAGGTTTTCCTAAGTTATTTTTCAAGTACATTTCTTTGGGAAGATGTAGATCCAATACACAGGCATTTCGCAGCAGTAGTTAAGAATAACATGGTTATTAAGTGTTAAGTCATTTAGAGTGTTGTTTAATAACAGTATGTAGGTATCTACCTTAGTATGAGAAGAGTAGCTCTCTAAAACGCACTGACTATACTGAGTAGATATGTACCATCTACAGCATGAGCTTAAAGGCCAAGCTCACTTGCAGACACCTGGATGTACCTGTTTGAATCTGAAAATGAATCGCTCATTCATTTTGAGACCAAAAGGATTTCTTACATGCGAGCCACAGCCTTCCGTGCCAATTTACGCTGTAATCTGCGGTTTTCGTCTGTATCACGAAGAACATGATCTTCAGCTGCCCATCTATCCCAGCTAAGGATAGGTCAAAAGAAAATTATTAACGGCTATAAATATATGCCACTCATGATTACTAATGAATTAACACACATTAAATCTAAAAAGCACTCTTTTAGTGTCATTCAGAAGCAATACCTGTATCGCAAGGTTTGCAATCCTTTTGTATTCCCATGGCTTCAACTCTCATGTTGCTATCTAAAACCTCTCAAACCTTGACTTAACATGCAATAGTGTTTGTAGCACCGACACATGCTATAGATCACAAGAGACTGCACTCACGTACTAGCCTTGATAACCAGACAGTCCAGGTCTAGATTTAACATAGCATGAACTCCTTTCATTAACGGAAACCTAGGAGCCACAAATATATGCCAAAGACAGATACCTCATAAAGTTTAAACTCATGGCTATCAAACTGATCCACTGAAATTAATTGATACAGACCAACGTGAGCAAGTATACTAAAGGCATTCACAAAACCAAAAATACTCATGCAAACGTCAAACTCCTTTGATATTCTGTGCAATGCTTTTCTTTGAAGAATAAAATAGAAGAAATGAAACCACACACCCAGGTTCTTACCTTCTGTTCCAACCATTAAAATGGATCAGATATTCTGGAATCTTTCTGCCTTTCTCATCTTTTCCAACAACAATATCAACAATCTGAAAGAAATATTGAATAGCATATATTAAAAAGCTTGAGAAAAAGTGAGCTTTCCAGTATTTAGGGAATTTATGCACAAAGAAAAAAAATGTTTATTTACAGAAATGAAATATACCTATAATTTTGCTAGTAAATATTAGAAGAAGATATGGATTATACTAAATGGTCAGAAAAACTAGCTTTATTATTGAGCACTTTTAAGGTTGGGGACTGCTAACCATCTTTGTCCTGTCCTCAAATGTCCCATGCTTTCAAGACAGACAAAGGGGGATGCAAAACAATGCAGTATCACAATACGGATATGCATATATACATCTGGACTGCTAACGTTTTCTTCTGTGTGCTGTCTCTGCATGCCCTCAAAGCAGGGGACAACAGAGGTTTTTATATATATATATAAAAACCTCAGTAACGCTGCTCTCTTGAACAACACTGAATCATAGCCACAAAACATTAAAAGGCTTTGTGAATATCTGAGCATTTGTTTTCTTCCTCTCTTTCACACATGTAAAACTGGCAAGTCTGAAAGGGCTGGCATCTCAAAAGACATGTCAGGTGGATCATTAAGAAGAGCATCAGGACTAGTAATAACAAAGGAGTCATTCTGCCTGCACTTGGACCATATATCTCCAGATGCACCCAGCTACAGTAATGCAGAACTAGCTACAGTAATGTTTTAACTTGAGAGTCCAGAATTTAATAACTATTGATGGAGTCAAGGACAGTTATGCTGGAGTTTGGGGTATGTGAAAGTAAAGAAGAAAAGGCACTGTTATTTTTTGCACTCAGGTTTTTGCACACATGACTGGCAATTAAAGCTGTTGGGGTGGTCAGAACATAGGAATACATGTACAAACAAGACAGCAGCCCAAAATATTGCAGGAAGGTAGAGTTCCTGACCAAAAGATGTTTGAAAAACACTGATCTACACAACTAGCAACCTTGCAGCAAAAAGCATGGATTTGATCGGGAATCCAGTTGCAATACCTCCCTTTTCACCCCTCTCTGTAACAAAACAGAAACAGAGCTCTGTTTGCAAGTTAGGTACAGACGACTTAGGAATGAAAAATTATCCCGTGTCCCGCTGATAACCCAAACCGATGTTATATTTACAAACGCTACGATTACTATCGCTATTCTTAAGGCCAGGCCCCGGAGAGTCGGTCACCTCTCACTGCAACACCCACGGCCCGCCACTCGCTGCTTGCTGTCCCATTTCTGTGTGCCCTCCGGTACCGCCCCGACCCTTCCGAACGGCACAAGGGCGGGCAGCAAGGGCAGGAGAGCTGGGAGGGGGATAAATCAAGCTACGCTACGAAAGTACAGGGATGAAAGTAAGATTTCAGAATTACTTTGCAGGCGTTCAGCCGGGAACGGAAGGCGGGAACCGAGTCCGACACTTCCCAGAGCCCCTCGGCGGCCTCGCTCATCTACCTGACGCGAGAGGAAGGCCCCGACGGCCCGGGCTCCACCGCCCCTTTGTCACCAGGCAGCGGGACGCCTGAGGGAAGCCGAGGGGCTCCCGCACAACCGCTACGCGCACACCCCCGGGGGGGGGGGGGGGCGGAGGGCGATGACGGCGGCACAAGGACGGGGAGGAGAGACCCTGGCGGGGATGGGCACCGCCTCGCTTTGTCTCCCAGCACCGTGACGGCAGGGCGGCCGCCTCCTCGCTCCCTCCCTCCCCCCCCCCAGACCGGCGGCCGTTCCCCGCAACAAGTGCTGCGGGCGGAGCC
>NW_010973231.1:3152162-3152695 GCF_000737465.1 Haliaeetus leucocephalus
CACCCCTCCCCTCCCGCCCGCCCGCCCGGCGCGTCTCGCCGCTGCCCCGGCGGCTGGGACGGGCGGTTTAAGGGCAGGGTTGTCGGCTCGGTCGGGTCACCTTGGCATCATAGAGGACTTTGGCTTTGGTGGGGTCGGGCTCGAAGCAGAGAACTCTCTCCCCACGGTGGAACTTAAATTTCATTCCCCGCGAGGTCATTTGCTCATCATGGCGCAAAGGAGAGGAGCCCCCGCCCCCTCCCGCGGGGAGGGGGTGGGGAGGAGGTGCTGCGGCCGGCCCCGCCCCTTTTCCCGGCTCCGCCCCTCTCCCGTCTCCTCAGGCGGAGGCGGGCGGGAAGGAAAGAAGGAGGCGGCGGGGATGTCGCGCCCGTTGTCCTTGCTCCGGGCGGGCGCTGACAGAACCGGGCTGCTCCCTCCTGTGCCCGCCCCGCTGCCGCCGGTCACGCAGGGTGGGTGGGAACCGGCGGAGGGAGGGAGGGAGGGAGGGAGGGAGCGGCGGGGGGGGGGGGCGGCCCCTCGGGCGGGGGGGGGGG
>NW_010973231.1:3152705-3188197 GCF_000737465.1 Haliaeetus leucocephalus
GTGAGGGGAGACGTCCCTTCGGGCGGGAAGGGCAGGCGCCCGCCCGCCGTGAGGGGACACGTCCCTCCGGGCGGGAAGGGCGGCCGCCTGCCCTGGGCTAAGGGAGCCTGGGCTGGGTGAGGTACTGGCAGGGCACCCGGCTTTGCTGACCCGCGGTGTGATGGGGAGAGTAAGTGCACCCCGAGAACAGCAGCTGGCCTTCTCTCCGTTACTGCTTCCCCTCGACATCACCACAGTTCCCATTCCTTACCCCGTTTCTTCTCCACTAGGGAAAGAACCACCCTGTACTCCCAAGACGGCTATTTATGCATCGTAACCTCCCTCAGGGCTTCTTTTCCTCTCTTGTTTTTCAGCTTTCCTGCAAGAAAATAAACTAGAAATAAATAGGGTGTCGGACTAGAAACTCAGTTACCTAGAGTTTGATTTATCTTTCCAATGTTCAAATTCTTCGAGTCTCAAACAGGATGCAAATAGTGGAAACAAGCAAAATCAATTCACATTTTTCTTGCCCATCTACTTTATGCTGACTGGTGCTTGGAAGGGACAGGGTTTCAGTCAGGGAAGTACTGCAGTTTCCCACACCATGCGATTAAATGCTCGCTCAGGCCATTACAGTTTTGATGCCAGTTCTGCATTTCTGATTTACACGAGACCATGATCGAGCCAGGAGGCCTGGGCTTAGCCAGCCTTGTAGAAAGACCAGTTAATTTGTGATTATTTAGCATTTCTGAAGCTGCTTTTCTGTAAAAGCTGTTCAGGAGGTGGGTGACTCTAAACGGAGAGAGGCAACTGAGCATACCCTAGTCCAGTGCTAATGGGAAGAGAAGTTTAAATCCTCCTTTCTTCCAGTCTCTGAGGCTGATAGCAAAGCTGGAAACTGCCAGGAATGCCACGGGAAAGAACAGGGAGCTGCTAGTGTATTACCAGAAGGTTTCTGAAGGGAAAAGGCGATAGGGGATGCCCAGAAAACAAGATTCTGAGAAGGTGACTGCTCCCTGGGATAGGATGGACCAAGTACTCAATTTCTTTTGATTCAAAACTTACGTATTTTTTATAGTGGGGGTGGTGGGAAAAACCTGTGAACTTGCTGCTAAGACAGGGTGGAGTAAGAGAAGCCAACTGATGGAAGAGAAAGAGTGTGAGGAAATTAAAGAAGAGTTCCTGAAATTGTTCAGAGCTTACCCTGCTTAGGTTAAGAAACAGGCTACAAAAACATATGGGTGCAATGTCAATTGCAGAAACTGTTACTGAAGTTCCTTTTTTATAAAGAACAGGGAAATGGTGCTGGACACTTGCAGAACAAAGCTGCTTCCGAGGGACTACCATGCTTTAAAAAATGGAAGAAAAAAAAAAGCAGAGGAAAGAGAACAACAAAGCTGTGCTTGCGTCCCTGCCTCCAACCTGGTGTTAAGAGTACTCATGCAATTTCTGCACAATTTCTGCACAAACAGCCTTATGTACTTCCACGCTGCCTCCCAGACTCCCCCTTCCTCTTCCTCCCCACTGGCCTCCACTTCCAGACTCTGCTTCTCGTTCGTCTCGTCTCAGCCTCTCCTAGTTCACCCCTGCCCACCTTCATGGCTCCCACCCAAGCTACTCCTCAAGCCTTTTTGACTCAGATTTCTTCTCACGTAGGTTTCCTCACACAGATGTACAGCTCTCTCCCATAGTGTTTGAGGTCCATTTGTTGCCGTCTCCTCTCTCCCTGCTCCCGCACTCAGATACGTGCACATGTGCATCTGCCCTTATCTCCCTGAGCCACCTTGCCATAGATGATCCTTGCCAGCAGATCGTGGCCTTGCCAGATCTCCCACCAAGGCTCCTGCTCCAGCAGGATTTTTAAAAACCTCTGTGTGGGCTGCGCTTAACTAAGATCCACCCAGAGGGAGCCCTGAGAGCAGAAAGGCTGGCACGTTTATGAAAAACCGGCCCTGTGAGAGTGCTACCCAGGCAACGTGTAGGTCTACCAGGAGATTAAATGCAGGACATGGATTTTTCAAAGGTACCGAGTTCTCCATAGCAAGGACTGCCAAATGCCTGAGCAAAACCAAAAAAAGAAGAGCAACAGCCACTTGAAAAATGGTAGCTGTGCACATGCATGTACATACTGCCAGTGCAACACCTGTTATGAGTTGTACCTGCCACGTAGCGCATATAAACAAAAGGTCCAGTGCCAGATACATCAGATTTAGCCAAGCTTGAAATATAGTTCCTCGCTTGTATCCAGCAAGTCTGCTACAAGAAGAAATCAAAGGCAGCGGGGCTCTGTCAGGCGCAGCATCTTTAGGTTCAACGTCCCAAATGCCGAGGAACGGGGAGAGGGGTGAGGAGCGACCGGCAGCAGGGCTTGTTCAACGTTGCTGAACCAGACGAGCTGACCCGCCGCATATTTTGAAGAGATTCCCAGGACACTACAATCGCTTCCAGGAAAGAAAAGCGGTTTTACAGCTCCTCAGGGAGACAGAGCGGCCCGGGAGAGGAGACCCCCAGCCTGCTGTCAAGCTCCCCCCGCCTGAAGCGTGCCCCCCCAGATCATGAGGGCTGAGGGTTTCCCGAGGAAGCACGCCAAGTGCGTGCCTTACTGCGGCCCCCCCAAAACCACACTGCGGAGAGCTCCGCCGTCACGCAGCTTTTATTTAAACAACGCAACCACCTGCCCTTGTGGAAGGGAAAAGGAGCGGCCGCCCGCCCGCCCCTCCGCCTCACAAGATGGAGGCGGTGCGGGAGTGCAAGGCATGCTGGGAGTTGTAGTCCGCCCGCGCCCGGGTCGTTCCCTCGCCCCGCGGGGAAGAGGCGGCAGGTTGTCGCAGAGGGGGATATTTGGGGCGGTTTCCCGCTTTCTCCCTCCCTGCGCAGCGGTTTGGGGAAAAACGAGTCTTAGGCTGGCCGGGGAAGAGGGGTGCCCCCGGCAGCAGGCGGTGCCCGGGCCCGTGTGGTGAGGCGGCGGGAAGCCGGGGCTCCGGGCAGGCGGCGGCGCCGTGGGCCCTCGCCGGGCCGTGGGCGGCCAGCGTGAGCCGTGGCGTGCGGTTGGGAAGTCACCTGTGATCCTTTGGGTTGCTGCTAGGCGAACGGGACGGAGCCTGCCTGCTCTGTGCGCGGCTTTCACTGCCGCAACGGATGTAACCTTCATTTTACCCCTGTGTCTGCTGTTACTAGGCACCAGGTTATACTGGTAACTTCTTTTCCACAACTGCAGGCAAAAAAACCAAAGTGACAGCACCTTCAAATATGCCTTCAATACCTAGATACGTTCGCGGTGTGCAAACCACACAGACTGATTTTCAAACAGTGTTAGCAGTTGAAAATCGTCAATAAAGTTTGTTCAGGTTGCCACTGAAGAGTTTCCAAGGTACTGCTGTTCAAGTTGACTATTAAGGATGTCGTGAAGGTCTTGTACATCTAGAGCACAAATAGCAAAAGTGAATTTCCAGAAGCAATTGTAGACACGTGCACACGCTTTGCTTGTAGTTAATAGTAAATTATAGAGTAATTATAGGTTGGTCTAAATCACATAAACCCGTAGGATGTAGCTGTATCTCTAAGAAGACAATTAGGTGCTTCTCAAACACTAGCAGGTCACCAGGCAAAATACACATGTTTGCAAGACACGTACTGGCTCAGGGGTTCACTACCTATTTTCATCAATGCTTGCTTTCTGTCTAGAGAAAAAAGTACTACATAAGACATAAGTGAGCCCTATGAATATGATTACGTCTCAAATGAAGAAGTCTAGAGGGAGCCTCCCCAACAAAGTCCTGGCTGAAAGGATGCCTAACGCAGTGATCAAAGATGCAATCTTCTGGCGTGTTTGAGATGTTGAGTGTAATAAACAAACAACTTTGCCTCTAAGAAAGACCAGTTCTATCAACAGCTTCTCCTGAAGTGAACAAACTGCATTATGCTAAATACTGGCTAACTGCTTGGATCAAGAAGAGGCAAGCCATTTAGCAGAGATCTGTTATATAGGGATATTTTTAATTGTTGAACTTGTAATATCCTAAAGACATACCCAGTTAGTTTGACAAGACATAATATGCATGACTGTGTTAGTTGTTGTTGTTTGAATCCTCACTGATTTTCACTATTTTGCCTGGGATCAGGCAAAATGGCAGGTATATAGTTACCTGGGTCATCTTAGCTGGTCCAGTACTTAGCCCACACACTGAATGGGAAGGCATATCAGTTGAGGGCAGTAGAGGCAAATGGTGTTTGTATGAACTCCAGCAACCACAGTGTTAGTATGCTTCTCATAAATGCTGGTGAAACTTCAGCTCAGTTACACTTAAGCAATCAATAGGGTTTTTATCCCTGCAATGAATTTTTCTTTAAAATTCCTCCTTCATTCTTTCAGGCTGGCAACCACAAGCAGAAATTTTTAAGCATTCTGAGGGTAATTTGGCTTCATGAGACTCCCATCACATTGCTCAGATTGGAATCCCTTAATATTGTGTAATTATCTTCCTAGATCTTTATTTAACAGCTGTCACCTGCACAGGTTCTGTTGTATGTTTTGTTTGTTAGGAAACAAAATTATTTGGTTTGGAGTCGATCGGGGGAAGAGAATACATTGGTTTTGGCAGAGTGACATTCTTCCTTTTTGCCCACGCAGTTTTGCACAAGTAATTACAGCCACTAGTTTTAGTATTAGCATCATGGAAATTTTCCCACTAGTATTACAGGACACTCGCAGGAAGCAGAGGATGTCTACAGTGAGCAGAGGAGGCAGTTAGAATCAAAGCACAGCTCACAGGAAATAGACAATAACCCTTTGAGATATTTTACTGCATAAAAATCTTACTGCATTGTGATGCACAGAGAATACAATGTCTGTATATTTAATGAAGTAATAGCCCAGTTGTCCTCTCCCTGAATTTAATAAAAATTAACTTTAACACCAACATAACGCTATCCTTGATTCTTTGAGGTAATCCTCAAAAAGCTGAAATGGTAAATGTTTAATAGAGGAACACTTCTCCAGTATCTCTAAATTATATAAACTAATTGCTTCATTTTATTAAGGCAAACCCTGTTCCTTTCAAATCTCCTAAAGTTAATCCCCAGTGCTTATGCTCATTTCAGCTGTTTACATTGGCTTCATAAACCTTCAGCCTAAACAGAGAAAAAGTAAGGATTCTTCCCATGAAACAGCTCTAGAGGGAAATCTAGACATCACTTAAATAAAGCGTATTTCCTGCTTCAACATAATTAAATTGTGAGACCTTAAAAACAAAAAAATCCCCACTCTAATTTACTGTAAAGCTACAGACATCTCTGGGATAAAAAAGGGCTTTGCTTCCATATGCTAAAAATGGGGAGATTATCATTACCTATGAAGGACATTCCTCCTGACGTTCTTGTTTGGGTGTCTGTTTCAAACTGAGAAGTTTCAGCCAAGGCAATTGTCACTTCCATGGACAAAGCTAACATTTGTTCTGCTCAAGGGAAAAAAAGAAAATATCTTTGCTAAGACCCTCAAGTATTTCAGCAGGATGGTGGCCTTAGTGTCACAAGTGTGCCTTCTGCCATCTCTGTGAAGGTAAAACCAGATTCTAGCAACCGGGCTATGTTTATAACACCAAATAAAACAAGTGAAGGACTGCTCTCTGACAAAGTGCCGAGACCAGGCCACATCCACCTTACAAAGCAATCGCTTCCCTTCCGTGGACCTAAGACACAACTATTAGTATACTTGTGCTTTTTTTGTTCGCTGTTTCTTTTAAGTTCATGAAAAAAAAAAAAAAAGCTTATTGGAGTGATGTATTCGTAGTATGAAGCTGAGAACATGTACGCCGTGCCTTGGGGAGTCTGGGGGTGGTGAAAAAAGGTGATGCTGGGCATGGGAAGGGGAAAGGAGGGCGGCTGATGCGGCGTGTGCTTGGTGCATGCTGCCCGCTGGAGTGGGCTGCACAAGCACCATCTCCTGGTCTGGACACTGTCTGGGACAGCACTAGTTGACATGAGCCAAACCTTTTCCAGGACACATGCTTGCAGTTAAGCATAATGGGCAATTAGCAGTCCGGTGGTGCTTAAGCTCGTTTCCAGGCCCTGTGTTTTCTAGTGCTGTAGACATAGCTTTAGAGTCCTTTGGGCAAAAACCATTATACTGCATGTGATCTGTAGAGCTGTCTTTAATTTTAGAAGGTCTCAGGCCAGGGTTCCGTGGAGCAGCTTAAGAAGTTTCTGCTGCTGGTGGTTTTCTCCCCCACCACCATCAGGTATCCTGGCACAGCTGTGTATGCAGCCAGGAGGCCGATCTGAAGATGGGTTGAGACCTTATAGCTGTAGCAAAATTGAGCAGAAGCCTGGGCTGAAATACAAGCAATATATAGTAACAAACATTCTTTAAAAAAAATCAAGACTTAAATAAGTCCAGGTGGACATCCCAATTACATTTGACTTCAATATTTTTGCCTTGGTTCCTGTCTTGTAAAATTATAATAATACTTCAAGCCAGCAGGGAACTAAAGCTAAAACTTTCACACCCTTCTGGTTTAAATGGACCATGAAGCAATGATGGAGTGTGAAATGGTGCTGTCATCAAGGCATGAAGCCTGCAGGCGTCCAGGCAGCAGGCTGTACGATCCTTGGGCCTTCAGTTGTATTTGTGTTTTTATCTTCAGATTTGCCCTTCAGTGGCCCAAGACTGTTGGAAGACTCTGCGCACACTTACTCTGAGAGAAACTTGACCACGGTAGCAGAGTGGGGTCTGCAGAATTATTTGAGGGGGAAAAAAAAGGATGAAATATTCATAATCACAAGTAATTCAATGGGTGTTCATTGAGGCGTCACAAATGCTCAACCCCATCTGCATGGAATAAATGTAAGGAAAATATACCAAATTTTGATGTTTTCCTACAGGGTCTGTCATTATTTTATATTGCTGTGGAGGGCAAAAGATTGCAGGGGATGAAGTAGAAATAAGGTATTTATACATACCACATATCATGGAAATGGATTGCCTGTAGTAGAAAACACACTCTGGGCATTAGAACTGTGCATACTTTTCTTGGGAAAGAAATGGCTCTCTTGGAATGCAAACCTCCCTTATTCTTGGCCTTCGCACTGCGGCATCATAAATAACGCAGTAAGCTGCTGCCCCGAAGTCAGGAGCTTGGAAAGGAAAAAAGAAAATACAGACCCTATGGCTGCCTTGGTGTCCAGAGAGTTGCTGAGCGAGGCAGGGTGTAAGAGGCCATGTGCAATTGCAGTGGGGAGGGAACAGCAGGTCACTGCGGGAGAGCTAGGTGCACGGGCGTTTTGTGGCTGAGCAGAAGCAGCCTGTGCCAGACAGAGCAGAGGGCACCCCGCGCCCCCAAACTGAGGGCAAAAGCAGCCGTTTTCTGGATACGTGGAGCACGGCCGGGCCACGCAGCAGCGCACATCCCCTGGGTCAGAGTGGGTTGCTCAGGGTGTGAGGAGCACAGCCTTAGAAGTCAGCCTTTTCCATTCTGGAGTGCCCACAGCACGTAAGAGCGGTTTTTTGTTTTTTTTCTTCATAAAGCCACTCCCTGGGTATTGATGCTTGCAGGGAGACAGTCCCTTCATGTGGTCTGCAGAAAAGTCCTCAAGTTCAGGCAGCTACAGAGACTGGGGTGAAATCCTTGACTTTTGGAGGGGACCTCGGGATGCACACATGGGTCTTGTTTTCTTCTTTAATAAGACCTCTGTAACCCCAGCAATCCTGCGCTTCTCCACCTTCCGTTTCCTATTTTAATGTTTTTGACTCTTTGCCCTCTTTCACTGTATCATTTTTTGTCCCCTGCAACCATTTGGTTTTCCTCAGGTCTTTTTCCCACCCATCTCCCGTTTTTGTGGGGTGCGTGGAGATGAAATGACATTTTGTTTTATAAAGAAATGGGCTGGTATCTCTCCCTGGCATGGAAGATCAGTGACAAGATCTACTTTTTCACCTAAACTTCTTTTTCATTCCCATTCAGCTTTCCAGATAAGATGCCTGAGAGCACCTTGTCAGGAAAGACTCGCAACAAAAGAAATTCCATGTAAACAACTTCCACTCCACCAGAGCCACAGCTTCTGGTCTCCTCTTGTAGCCCGCAGCTCCCCACACCTCCCACTCACTTGGCTGGAGCGCAGGTTCCCATTAACATTCTTTGGATGTAGGGGTTTTTGCATGACTCGGAAAGGGAAGGGTGGGCACATGCACAGGGTCAAGATTTTTCCTCGTAGCTATAAGAGTATGAATTGGCAATTCATTAAAGTAAATGGTGGCTGATACAAAAATCTGACCCTGTGCACTTGTACAAAGAGTCAGAAAAGTTGATATGAAGTATAGGTAAGTGAATTGCACCTTCTCTTGAACTACAAAAATCACCTTTTGCAAAGAGAGTCATGTCCTCATGCTGCCAGACATACTGCATACCTTCACCTGATAGCTGATACAGTAAAGTCTTTCTTTTCGTATGTCCATTCTTTTGCTAAGCTTTATTTTTCATGGTCATCTTATTCCAAAAAGAGGAGAAACTTTAAAAAAGAAATACCTGAGATAACAAGATACGATGGGGTCTTTTATTCACTCAGTCAGTAAGGTCACTCATCCAACACCTTCTGTTCCTCCCTTTGTTTCTGTACCCGTACACTGAACGAATCAGACAAAGCAAAGTTTTGGAAGTCAAGGTACAGAGTATCATTGAAATATGATTTAGCATTCTTGAAAGGGTTAGCTGTCTCTAGTACAACAGGATCTGGACTATACAATTCATGGAACATCAATGTAAAAATGTTACCAAGGTAACCTTTGGAAGACACAAATAACAATGCCTGCTGTAGTGAAGATATATTTCCTTGGAGCATTCTTGACAGTTTTTCATCTGACATGACGAGTACTTCTGAATTATTTCTAAACCAACCGACACTGCAAAATCCATATTTAGGAAATTGTTTCTTAACTTAATGTACTTTTATTCTTTTCATTAAAGAAAAAATGGTGGAGGTAAGGCCGATTTTGAAGTTTTAAATTCACATTTTCACATGTTTGTAATTTGTCCAGTGGTTTGATATTTTCCATGCTTTATTTGACCCCTGTGCTTTTAAGTGACCTTTTTTTTTATCATTCACAAGAGTTTCTTAGGCATATCCTGAGTTACCAGTTAGACCCTGAACATAAATTTCTGTAGTTAAAGCATTTTGGGGATGTGTATTTTCTTTTCTTGCTTGCTTGGATAAACCCAAAATAACTTTGGCTTGAAACTTGGCATGTAGTAACTTTGGAACAGAATGTCATTTTTCTGAGGGCTCAGAAAGAAAATTCTCTCTGAAATGGTGAAGCCCTCCATGCTCTTCCCCGCATGACGTGTATTTGCAAAGGAGTCCTTTAGTTTGGAGTGGTGGTCCTGGCTTCATGGGAAATAAATAACCATGAATGGCCTTTGCTATCCTCAGAGAGAGAATCTGACTAATGGCTTTTGGAAATAAGTGTAGGAAGGGGTGGAGTTCTGGGAGCAGTTACGTGTCTTTCCACATTTTCTTCCTCTCTTCCCAAGCTGAGACAAATTATTGTGGACAGACAATAGCCCTGGCTGCAATTATAAAATGAAGGATATTTTTCATGAGGTAGAGGTCCGAGGTGGACTTATGAGTCGAGGACTAAGAGTGGTGAGCAGCAGATGGTGTGGGGAAGAATTTGTGGAGTCAAATCCATCTCTGTGAATTGTGCCTTTGTGGTGTGAAACCCCACCCTCTCAGTCCTTCCTGTGCTTCCAGGCTCTGAGCGACTTGGAAACCAGTTCAGAAATATAGTGCACATGTTCCCCATCCCTTCTGCCCACTCAGTCCACCCTAATTAAGTTACAAGGAAGGCTATGCAAACCAGCCTGAAAATGGGAGTGGAAAAATAAAGCTTTTGTTTTCCCCACTCTCTCATTGCCAGAGACTTTTTCCCATTTCTTAGAATACCACCCAACGTTCAATTCATAAAGTTCTCCACAATGAGCTTCCTTCAAGCTTCTCTTAATATTGTTTCACTGTGTATAAATACTACTGTGAAAAAAAGGCTAAGTGATGAGGAATGGCTGTGCAGACTGGTGGCTGGGTCCTTCCCCCGGGAGGTAGGACCTGGACCTACCCCTGCTCCAGTCACTGTTTAATTATTCACAGAGAATGAAAAGCGTTAAGAGGAAAAACTGTCAGCCTAGCCTAGTCTAGCAGCTGGTGACCACAGCGGTTCCTCAGATATGGGGAGAGGTGGATTCAGGTGTCCGAGGTAGAGAAACTGCCATAGCCCTGGTCTACCGTGCCTTAAGTGAGTTCTCTTCAATGAACTGGGAGTAACAACTCTCTTCCTCTGATAGTTCTGTGATTTTTTTCCCCGAATCAAACCTATCTAATACCTAATATTTAAATTAATTTCAGTACAACTAAAATTATTTTCCCAGTTAATGGGATTTTTTGGCTTTCTTTTCCTTTGCTCAGTTTTAGATATAAGCTTTATTATTAAACAATAATAATATAAATGTTCTCACTCTGTTTTATTAGTAAAATTCAGGGGATTGTTTACGCTAAATTAAAGCAATTACTTCTTCTTGTCCATTACTCAGGCTGCTATCACTGCTACACAGAGAATTAAAAATGTATTTTCATACTCTTTCAAGCCTTGAGTAATTCCTTTCTCAACATATTTATTTTGTGCTAAGTGAATGCATCTCTGTTCTTTCTTGTTTCTTCTGCTTCCTGGTATTAGTCGGTGTGCTCTGGACTAACCAGCCTTTCCCAGGGAAGAATGGTTCAGCTAAAGAATGCACAGTGCAATTTGTTTATTTTACCATTTGCAACTAAACAGAGGTAATGCACCCTGAAAAGAGAAAGCAGGAAAGCTTCTCAGATGGTGGGCTCACCAATGTTCTTTGGTTGTTTTGCTGGAGGCTGAAAATTCAGCAAAACACATAATTAGCCCATGTTTGAAATTCCCTGTTTTGTTGGAAATTAAGCACAAGCTAAACTCCGTTCCTCTTCAGCAAAGAGTATTAACACGTGCTGAAATATTAGTATCATCTACTTCAGTGTCTGGCTTAAACTGTGCCTAAATCTTTGAGGTTAAGACAAATTCATCTTTTAGAAAGAGAAGGCTTCTTACCTGTCCTTCTTGTCATTATATGTGTGTGCATAATTTGGAAAAATTTAGGTGGAAAACGGGCTATACATATGCCCTGGTTAATCTAGATTTACAGGAACACTTTGCTATGGGTCCGTTTAATGGACTAGTTAGACTAAAGGCAGCAGGGGATCCTCGAACCATGGGAAACAATAAAAAACTTGGCTACAGGACAAAACAAAATACAGAGGGGAAAAATGGATTTTTGCCTCATAAGAAGAAAGAGAAAGCACGGAATGATTTTCCTGTAAAGCCTATTGTTATTACCTGTCTTTTTAATAATGATTAGATCTTGAGAGAGAAAAGTGAGCTACACGCATTAAACTTGCATTGATCTAGAGCCCCTCGTAGTTGCAGGCAAGTGAGCGGACCAGTATAAACTGACATTCAGACTCGTGAGACTCGTAAAGTTTTGAGGCAGGAGCGCTTTAAATCACATTTTTATCTGCAGGCATGGCTTTTGCATTTGAGTTTAAAATGGTGCAGATACCTAAATGCCCAACTCAGCGAAATAGTTTGCAATCATCTGCTTGAAAAATAAGTGAGCTGGTAAGATACAGTAAAGGTGCTCAAGAAGTGACTGCCTGGAGTTGTGCTGCTAACCGATGGATGGCACCAATGAAATGCTTAATTCATCTTTAGCAAAAGCAAGATCTTTTCCATTGGTTCTTTTCCGTAAGCCCTGAGCACAGAGCTCTTCACACCGGTCCCCAGGTGATGCCCTTCTGACCAGCAAACAGCCAGTTCCAGTGGCATCTTCCACTGACAGCATGCATCACTGTGGCTGCTGTAGGAATAAAGGGACCTGGCGTTCAAAAGGGAGGCTAAAACAAAAGCTGAGGAAAATAATGGAAGTCCTGGGATCACCAGTGTGACAACGCTGAGGGTGTCTGCTTTATCACATCCAAAGTCAAGAGGTGAGCATCATCCCTGAATACTCTACCGTTTCTCCAGGGAGCCTCTGGGGCTCTTCAGGGCAGGAGAACAGAAATGAGGATGATGCCCAGACTGGAGGGGGCAGGACAGCGATGGTGATGTGGGACGCTTTTGGTGTTCTGCTTCTTTCCGCCACAGGCATCTCAAGACGCCCAGGGGTCAGAACAGCCACGCTAACAGGCACAAAAGACAGCTTGAAAGGTCTTTTGCTCATTTTGTCTGCTTGGGGTTTTTTTCTGTTTGTTTTGGGGTTTGGTGGTGATAGTGGTGGTGGTGGTTTTTTATGCTAGATCTTGTGTGCTTTGCCATGAGGAAGTTTGGTGTTGCCTGCTACGTCTTGTGCTCAGCCTGCCTGTGGGCTTCAGTCCCTCACGCTTCTGTCAAGTCCAGGCATGGGCGTGCAAATCTACACCTCCATCACCTGCCCCGTTGTGCCGGCTGTGTCCTGGCACCCTCAGCAATTCATCTCACACCTCACATGGCAGCAATTTTAAGAAAGCGTGTGTAGACACAGATATAACCACTGCTTTTTTATCGGTTACGTATCTGGGTCTGCACTTGTTTTCTTAATTTCTTATTAAAAAAAAATAATTTCTGTGGTAAAGTAAAAATAGGAAGGGCCCATTTGTTCTCTCCGGCAAGTGCTTATCAGTCTTGCTTTAGTCCATACATAGTGTACTAGGGGCTGGAAAACCGAACTGAAGGTATTGAACGTATCCCCTGACATCTGATGGCCCTGTATAGGTTGCTTTCTCCTGTCCATAGGTTCAGGCACTTGTGGATACCCTGTGCTTGAACAGCATCAGGGCATATTGGCCTGGATTCCCCTGGGCTTGAGTAAGATGCAGTTTCACTGATGAGAGTAAAAAGAGTCACCTGGAATTAAATGATATGTCCCAATTAAGTCAATCACAAGGAGTGTACCCCTTCAACGAAGCTATATTTAATAGGTGCTGTACTAATTAAGTGGGGAAAGGAGAAATGCAGTCAGTATACAGTCAGTATACAGTCAGTAGGTGCTTTGGGGAGCCCAAGGCCAGGATGAAACTTGTCAAAAACAGTGGACCCCAGTCTGGGGAAAATGTGAAAATCTTCTTTGATGATGATCTTCTTGACAGCCTGCTAGAAAAAAGGAATAGATGAGATATCTTGCAGCCAACTATCAAGTGTATAAGATGTGTTATGCTTATTTTCCTTGCACGGGTCAGTTAAGAATGACTAAAGGTGGCAAACCAGAGGCCTTCAAGTTCCCAGAGGAGTAGAGGTCCTAGCCCCTGGTCCAGGTCTGCTCTTGTGATGCCCAGCATCTCAGTGCCCAGGCACCCTGGCGGGGCTGCAGGATTCTCCTTCATCAAGCATCAAACAAGGGCTGCCTTGGGAGTTTGTGACAAAACCTGCAAATCCAGGAGAGCTGCTGTTGGCCAGAATCTTCTTGGTGGGCAGCAGGGACTCATCTGAGTCTTGGGGTCGTCTCAGATTGTAACGTAGGAGGAGACCTGAGAAAGGCTGAATAATCTATGAAGTGGATCATTTCCAGCAGCCTGGAAGATTGCTCTTTCCAGTGCTGACATTGGAAAGACAGGATGTTGGGATTATAGAGATGCTAGTGGGACTAAGTGGCTCATTCCCATCCCATATTAATACGGTATTTGGCATCCAAAGGATGACATTTTGCACTAAGATTCCTGTGTGAACTAAATCACTTTACATGACACTGTTGTTTTTATATTTCTACTTAATTTATTTATTGAAGGCAGTTGTTTATATCAGACTACTCATGCAATGTCCAAACTTCTTTGGATCATGTATACTAAGCCGTTAAGCAGAATAGCCTTGGCTACTAAAAGTGGCGTAGATTTATATCTCAAACGTATCTGAGAATACCAAGGACTAGAAAAAAGTTCCTGAGAAATTTCTGAAGTACCTTTTGAAAAGGAGATACAAGAAAAATGACTTATACCTATAGAGCATCATATAAACAGAGCATAATATATAAGAAACATACAGTCTGTATATAGAGCATGAACTTAAAAATGAAGACTGAAGGACATTTTACTGATTGAGTTCCAGAAAAACTAACAGATGGGAAAAGACATGGTTATTTAAAGGCTGAGAAATGAGCACAAATACTGTTAGACTCTGACTATATTTCAGTGAATAAACAAATGCAGTCCTTACTCCACAATAACATAACATGTCATTCCAATGCTAAACACAGTCTGAGGTAAAGGAAAATGCTTCATCTGATTGTTTTACGGTCATCTCCCACATTTTAACGATACATTGAAGTGAAATCTAAGTGTGGGCAAGGAAAAAAAAATATACAGCCATTTACAATTTAAAAGAGGCTATGAATTGTTATAGTTTACTTCCAGGGACGTACTGAAGCCCATTCATCTCCTAACAGGCAAGCTGCGGGTACTGCGGTCTCAGCACCTTGCTGGGGATGCTGTCGCTGACGGTGGGCACCACAGCTCTACCCGGCGTTCCTGGCAAGAGGCCACCGCCGAGCCCCCTCCTCGTGCAGGGAAGCAGGACTTAGCAGATAACCACAGCTTTCACCTGACTTTTCTGGGACTTCTCTGCAGCACTGTTTTTCTTCTTGTTGTGGGGGGTTGACCCTGGCTGGACGCCAGGTGCCCACCAAAGCCGCTCTATCGTTCCCCTCCTCAGCTGGACAGGGGAGAGAAAATATAACAAAAGGCTCATGGGTCGAGATAAGGACAGGGAGAGATCACTCAGCAGTTACCGTCATGAGCAAAACAGACTCGACTTATTAGTTTCATTTATTATCAAGCAAATCAGAGTAGGGTAATGGGAAATAAACCCCAAACTTTCCCCCCCAGAACACCTTCCCCCCATCCCTCCCTCCTTCCCACCTCAGCCCCACTCCCGGTTCTCTCTCCCTCCTCAGGGAATGGGGGCTGGGGTCGGTTCCTCACACCTGGTCTCTGCCGCTCCTTCCTCCTCAGGGGGAGGAGGACTCCTCCACACTCGGTCCTGCTCCGCCGTGGGGTGTCTCCCGCGGGAGACAGTCCTCCACCAACTTCTCCAAGGTGGGTCCTTTCCCCGGGCTGCAGTCCTTCAGTCCCAGCCTGCTCCAGCACTGGCTTCCCCACAGAGCGGCGGCCATCTTGGGGGGCCTCCATCCCCCTGCTCCAGCGTGGGTTCCTCCCCAGCACACCTCCTCTGCCGCCTTCTTCACTGACCTCGGTGTCTGCAGGGTTGTTTCTCTCACATATTCTCACTCCTCTCTCCGGCTGCAGTTGCCATTGCGCAGTTTTTCCCCCCTTCTTAAATCTGTTCTCCCAGAGGCGCTAGCACCGTCGCTGATGGGCTCGGCCTTGGCCAGCAGCGGGTCCATCTTGGAGCTGGCCGGCATTGGCTCCGTCGGACACAGGGAAGCTTCTAGCAGCTTCTCACAGAAGCCACCCCACTACCAAAATCTTGCCCCACAAACCCAATACGCTTGTGCAGTGGTTAGTTTTCCTCATTACAGGAAAGCTCTGTGGACTGTTAACATGGATGCGGTAACGTGTATGAAAATGTCTTCGCTCCAGCTTGGCATTCCCTTGCCATAGCTCAGGTGCCAGGAGTTAAATGATGTTCTGCCCTAAGTTGGGTTCATACAGATGATTTCAGGGTAAAGGCGCAGCACTAAACTGATTATCAGCTTACATTTTATTTGTTAAATATTTACTGCCCACAGCTTACAGCCTCTCTGGAGACAGATGATTACATTTTCCACCCTGTTATGAAAACAAATCTTCTCTCTTCCTCAGGATGCCTTTTCCGTTTAAGCAAAATTAAATCTCTGATTTTTTGAGAGACTTGCTGTGGTTAAATCACTGGCCTATATTTCCTTCAGCAGTGATCTCAAATGAGTTTGGCAAGATAACAAAACTTTCTGTAACACACTGGTTAGTCCTCTTAATTAACAGGGCTGAATACAGCCAAAAATATAGTTTCCAAAATATTCAGCCTCAGACCAACACGGTTCTGTGTTGCTTCAGGTGTCATTTAAGCATGCTGTAATATTCCCAGGAACTCTGACTGTCTCTTTGCAGATGATGTTATTACAAATAGGACAGCATTTTTCAAATAGATAACTTCTGGTGCAAATGATTTGCAAAGGTGTCCTTGATTTTTGTGGAGGCATATGCAAACATTCTTCCTGATATTTGGCTTCCTCTATTAAAGAGACAAGTAAGGGAATGAACAGTGCTTCATATTTTAACAGCAGGAAAAAACACTTTTCTAGGATCTGTCCTTTTCATATTTCCAGGGGCAAAGTGTGCCTCTGGTACTGCTGAGAACCTCTGGACCTCTTCCTACACGAACCTCTCGAGAAACCCTGGTGCAGAGATTGCGCAAACATGTTATAGCACCAGTGTTTGGATCGCACCATGCAGAAAACTTCATCTTGTTTAATATTTCCAGCTGAGGGTGGAAAGATATCCTTCCAGCCTGGAATGATTTCTGGGGTATTAGCTAAACATTGTCAAGTTTATGGCCAAACTGAAATGTGGAAATCATGGATTAATGCCCCTTTTGTGCAACTTCTCAGCTCATTACTTAATTCTGAGAAGACGAAGGGTTCCCCTGACCACGCGTGTGTTTTCAGAGGAGACTTCAGCTGCACAACTGTGCTTGTAAGACTGAAACTTTGTATGAAATAGCTTGTTTTATTATGTGCTTAAGCTGTGGTTTGACAAGATGATTTAGGGTGTCTCGTACCTTATCTAACAGGCATGGATTGCAAAGTGCTAGACAAACTCACTCTGCTGGTTCATACTGGTTCAAAAAATGTAGGTGGGAAGTATGACTTGTCCTAGAGACTTGCATAGTCTGTCTGAATTGTTATTATATAAAGTATATGTAAGGTATTATATAAGGTATTATAACACCTTACTTTGGCTGAGGTATTGTTTGTCCTCCTGTGGCTGGCATAAAACTGACATACGTAACATATTTTACACTCTGATTCAGCGTACTGCAGAGGTGTTCACATCTGATATCATCACATTTGTGCTGCCAGGTGATCCAATAGCACAGCTTCTGTATCCATGACCATGACTTATGTCACTTCTTACAGAAGAACCTAATCAAAAAATCAGCAAAACTCCCTCTGAAGTCAGGGGGCTTTGGATCAAGTCAGTCTCTCATTTGCTTTGCTCCCTCCAGGTGGAAACAGACTGGATAACTTAATTGGTTTTAAAAGAATGCTTCATTTCCTAAGAGAACGGCTGTGACTTAATCTCATTCAGTAAAATGCTACAAAACTGACTTTCCCACAAATAAGGAGCAGTAAATTAGCTTTTAGAAAAAGCATTCTATATTTAACAGCACCACAACTTAACTAATTTTTAAACTGAGGTATCTATGGTATTTTTTTGAAAGAAATCTTCAGTGTAGTTACTGTCCTGTTCATCTATTAGCCCTGGGGAGAAGAGGGAAGGAATGTGTGATGTGGTGTGATACGTGTCATGAGATTACCCCTGGCTTGAAGATGACCTCAGCCTAAGGCAGATGGCTAAGGCATCTAACAGGAGTATCTGCTTAAGCTACAAAAATTAGACATAGTTCATATTTCTAAGGCTTCAAAATACGGGAGTGTTTCAGTATGGTTTTAGTTTTCGCCTGGCTTAATTACAATGCTCTGCTAGCACAGTGTGCTGCTGGTTTGTTTCTTTTCCTAGTAGCAAGTCTGAATGCACTCCTAGTTCTCTTGACAACGATCCCGTTCCCAAAGTCATACCCATGACAAGGGCTTGTGACTGAAGGAAAAAAATAACAGCTGCTCACAAAGCTGTGTCTCAGACCTTTCAGACCTGTCGTTTGATTCCCAAGATAGGTTTCTCTACATTGTCTTTTCAAAAGGTGGGCACGTGCCAGGCCGATCAGGGTTGGCCTTATCAAGATGGTCACGGAGACCAGGAGGTTTCAGATCGCAGGTGAGCCACGTTACCTCATCTTTCCAGATGCTCATTCACCTGCTTATACACATGCTTCTGGCTCACAGCGTGAGACACACTGAAGTAATGAAAAAAGGCTGTAGGTTGCTGTGGGAGTAGTTAACATCGGAAAAACCAGTCAGCAGATGTTTGTGGCGTTTCATATGGGTTCCTGCAGCCTCTGCTTCTCTGGGACTCGGTGCAGCCCCAGCACTCCACACCGTTAGATTGTAAGTGAGATTGCAGAGGGGATGAGTCGTTGTTTTGGCTGGTTTTTTTCTGTCCTATACCTGCTCCTGTAATGAGGCCACTGTACATACTGGGAATCCTACATGCTAGAGCATACAGTAGCAACTATGATGGCAGGAGGACTAGTTATGTCAGTCAAGTTAACTCCAAGCTATTTTTGCTTTCTGCACAGGCAGTGCTACAACAGCACAGAACTACTCGGAGTTCAGCGTTTGCTCAAGCCAGTCTTAGGCAGTGGTTTTATTACGCTGCGCACGCTGAACATGCATTTTTGCGGGGACCGGTAGTGTTTGGGAGCAGAGTGGAGAGCAACAGCAACACAGCGCATTTCTCTGGGGTAGAGAGGCTGCAGCTAATTGACTTCCAGGCATGTGAAACAAAAAGGGCTGCTTTCGGAGGAAGGGGAATTACAGCTTGCCCAACAGAAGTTACAACGATTGAGCAAAAGCAACGGGTTCGACAGAGAGTTTCTAGTTTCATTTCTTGAGCACAGGGGCCAGGGAGCCATAGACCTGAGAGCTGGAAAGTGGAAGGGGAAAAATTAAGACAGTTTCATTAGTATTATGGGCATATGGGACACACTGAAAAAGGAGATTATTGAATGATGGCAGTAGCGATTAACAAAAATTGACTGCAAAATTGAGTATCATTTGCTTCATCTGTCCTCCTTATTCCCATAGTGTATCATCTTACCTTTGAGGTTTCTATTAGGACAAGAGTATTTCTGCCTTTTCTTTGCTGATTAGAGCCATGGAGAGCCTTAAAGGTCAATTTATTTATTTATTGCAAAAACAACACCCTGTTTTTAACCAGGTCCCAAGCTGCTGAGTTAGGAGTGTCAGTGGGTGAGAAGGAAAACAAAACAGCAGCAGGAGCAGGAAAGATTTTCCTAGTTCGAGGGCCGAGTCTGGAGGGGGGCTCCAGAGCAGAGTGGAGGTGGGTGGCAGGGACGAGAGGACCAACAGAGAGGGAAAAGCAAATTCATGGCACTCAGAGGTGTGGGAAGGAAAGAGCAGGTGGGAGGACATGCAGAGCCTCGGGCAAAGGGAGAGAAGCCGAGGATTCTCCTGTAGGGAGGTGGGGGGTAGAGAGGCTCTGGCATACAACATGAGCAGGCAGTCATAAAACTGGGTGCATGGTGAAGGGCCCAGCTGTAAGGCAAGGGAAAAAAAAAGTTCACAGGGGTGTTTTTAATTGGACCCATAGTAAAAAATATTTGAAAAAGCAAGGATAGATAGACAACAGAGGAGGA
Organism: Haliaeetus leucocephalus; assembly: GCF_000737465.1. Lineage (NCBI taxonomy): Eukaryota > Metazoa > Chordata > Aves > Accipitriformes > Accipitridae > Haliaeetus > Haliaeetus leucocephalus. Next base: position 3,172,204 of record NW_010973231.1, read on the forward strand.
AAATAGCAAACACCATAGGGACGATGTGTAAAGAATAGAAAACTCAGAAGAAAGTTTAGAATAGTTCAGATTTAATAATTAAGCCTGTATTGTAGGCCTGTATCGACAAGGAGCAAATGGTGTCCTTGAAAGGTGCCTTCTCAAATTATGTCTCTTCCTTATCAGTAAGAAATAGGGCTAGGTCTATTAACCCACTCCAGCTTTCTCTAAAAATGTTATGTTTAATCTGAAAAAAGACCCACATAATTTTTCAGAAGAACAAAAAGTCAGCTCAAACAGACTGAGAGTGCTTTTTCTTTTAATGTTTTGGTTTGCTTAAGGAGCTGAAAAATCAGCCTGAGGCTCGGCCAGAGCAGTTACAGGTACTTTGCAAGCTGCAAAAATTCACCCCCTCCCCAGGGCACACTAGAACACATCTCTTTGCAGGGCAGACTAGGAGCTCGCACAGAGTTACTTACCAGCACCGCACCATAACTCATGGACAGGACTTGGAAATGTGCCTTATTTGCATTGCTCGGCTAAGGACTCGTTCAGCACATCCCAAAGAGAATGACAAAGCGCCTTCGTACCCATGGGCTGCTGCCAAGCTGATCCCTAGGACTGCGCTGAATTACGCCGCTTTGCAGTAGGGACCCTTAAGCCAACAACAGCCATATTTCAGCAACGCGCTAACCGTGACCTCTTGCTTTCAGCAGGCACATCTCTGACGCTGGCGGGAGGCCAGGCGAGTGCCAGATAGGGCCAGCTTTGCTGATTCACATTAGCCATACATCCTCCCGCACCGGTGAAATCCTCAGCTGACCTGTGAAAGGAGGATGGATCTACCCCTAATGCTCTAACTCAGAACTCCTCAGCCTAGTTTTTATGACATTAAAATCTTAGAAAATCTTATCAGCGGTGAACCGCAGGATGGGTCTATATGGCTAAAATTGCATGTTTTCAACTTGAAAGCAAAATGAGTATCTAAATGTAATGGGAAGAAAAAAAGATTAGAATTAACAATACATCAAATTAACCATTTCAATGTATTGTCCATTGGTTGGCCAGGACTTGTTACAGTATTCCTGCTTACACTAAAAATACAAACCTTAGCTGGATGTGAGCATGCAGGCAGTTAGTGGAAAGGATGGGCGGATTCTGCATGTTCTTTCTCTTGATTTACAATACCAAACTACTGCACATGCACGCGAAGAAATACACTTGAATTCTACTTTCCACTTTGGGCAGATACTAACTCACCATTTCCATTCCAAATGTTTATTTATTTTGTTTATCTCTTTCCATCTTTTTCCCAGGATACATGGTTGTCCTCAGAAAGAATTCTCCCCCCTAAAGGTCTGCAATGTGTTAGAACTCATTTCTCCAGCCAGAAGGACAATCTGTGTAATAATTTCTGTGTTATGAAAACATAGCATCTACTAAAAATTGGTAAAAATCAAAGTACTTATTCGTTATTTTCTCTGTAGTCTGCTGGGAGATCTAAAAGCAATAAATGAAAAGACTATCAGTGCCTCAGGAGGATAATGAGAACTTTTATTGCCCAGGAAAGAAAAGTTTATATTGAAGCTTAGTGGATACCAACCCTGTGCATGTGAAGATGCATCCTGTTTTGAAACAAGACAAATATTTTTCTGATGGTGGGAAATTTTCCTGGGATACAAGAATGATGCACACCAAGAAAGCAATCAAAAGACACGGTGTCTTACCAACTGTTTGTGATCTGGTTTTCTGTCCTCACTCTTACCTAGGCTGGTCTAACAAGAGGTGCCTTGAGTTTACGTGACAAGCTCTGTGGTGCTCTGGTGAGGTCGCAGCTGCCCCCCACCAAATTTCAGACGGGGGCCGCTGTTGCAGTTAGTGGATGCAGCACATCCACAGCTACTAGTAGTGCAGCACCCGAGGTGGGTGACTTCGCGAAGGAAGATTCCCTCTCTGCCTGAGAGCTGGGAAAATTCTGATGGCTCCAAGAGACATTTCTGAATTGCAAACGTGGCTTTGAATAAAACAGACACATGCGGCCATTTATTTATTTATGCTTAGACCATGGATATTCATTTAAGACTTGAAAATGAAATTAGCTTTATATTCACATATGTGGGTTTTATGTATTTATATAAACGTAGCTTTACATTTTGGGGGAAAGAGGAGTAAAGGTAGCCACACGCAATGCTTTGGCCTCCTGTACGGCAGCTGACAGCATTAAACTTAGTCACACGCGGGTCTAATCATCGCCGCAGTTCGGACTGGGGTGACTTGGATCCAGTGCTCTCATATGCTTAGACTGGTTTGTGAGTAAAGTCCTGGCTCTGTAGCTCACACCAGAGAGGTGGACATCTGCCTCGTCCAAAAGCAACAGCTCATCAGCGCTTCACCTCCTTGGTGTTTCCGTCTCGCTGAGGGCACTGTTCATAGCGAGTAGTTTACCACCGCGTCGGGACTTGGACTTGCCAGACCTACATTAGCGGGATGCTGCCGTGGCTCTGCGGTACCCAACGCCAGGATCGGCTCATCCGCCTCTGCACCGAGCATCTGCCTTCCCCCGTAGTCACAGTGAAGCTGCTTGGTAGCCTGCCGTGCCAGTGCCACAGTCAGACACGTGCCATGGGTTCAGCTTTCTCTCCTTGGCTTCTCGTCTGCACCTCCGGGGATTTTTCGGGTGTTTCTTTTTGTATCGGTATTGGGAAGGCTTAGTATTATTCTGCTTGCAAGTCTGGATGAGAGAAATTCAGTGCAGCGTTACGGAGGCACAATACAGCCTAACTACACCAAAAGCCTGCCAAGAGTCAGCGTGTTGCGATCATGGGATGGTTGGTAAAAGTTATGTCTTGGGAAGAGCCAGGACAGTGTCCGAAGGAAACAATCCAACCATCTGGAATCACTTGTATGAGAGCCCATCATTTCTAAATCCCTAAGCACTAGATCCTACAGTCCGCGCACACCCAGAAATACGATTAGCATTGACAGGGGAAATGGCTGCATCGAAGAATCTTGACATGAAAGCTTATTTGTGTTAAATACAGATTAAAATCCAAGTTTAAAGCAGCAATCGAGCTTTTTAATTGCTCCTTTCAGCTGTGGTTTTGTAAGAAGTAGAAAATAACTGCACAAGCATCGGTTAATTTAGAAAAGTCTACTCTGAAGGGAGATTTTGCAAAATGCTAGGAATAATAAAACTGAGCCATTTTTACATTGTGCCAGAAAAAACTCCAAGTTAACAAAAAAAGTCTGGCTCCAAGCCGGACCACCAAAATAGAAACTAAGCATAGCACTACAAATATAGTCCCAGAAATTGGTTCACATCAATTTGGTTATCCTCTAAGTAAAAAAAAAAAAGAGGAATGACTAAAAATTTCTGATTTAATAATGCTCTGAAAAATCCCACTTGTATTGCAGGCCATCTCCATTAATGTAAAAGCCAAGACTCATTTTTTTTGTTAGCACACACACCTTTATGCATTAACAAGTTGCATAGCAAGACGATTATAATGTACTTCCAAGGCTTTGCACTAAATTGAGAGAAACTTTTGTGCAAATTCCTAGGTTAATCCAATTTCCTTTCATGAAGTAAAAAGGAGCAAAAATATCTTAAAATAATTGAGATAGGAAAGGTATTGAAAAACTGTTTTATGGAAACTGCTGTTTTCCTGAGAAAAAAAAAACCAAACAGCACAACATTTCTGACGCTGCAACTTGTTAAAATAACTGCTGCTGAACATAAGGGGTCCATCTGCTGAGAAAAATTGGAGTAATTTTTAAATAGTTGCAGTAGGAGCAGTTTCACTTTAAACAAAAGGGGTTTAGAGGGGTTTTTTGGCATAATGCTGAATCTAAGGTCAGGTGGCTAAGCTTTGTTTTAGAAATACAGAAAGTAGAAGCTTCTACTGTAAAGAGCAGCACGGTGTCTCGGAGGACAAGAGACCCGACCCGACCAAACTAAACTTGAGGACGCAGAAGTTGACCTTCTCTTACCTGCTACCTAGCAGAGGTATTTAGAGACGTTGAAAGCACCTGCATCCAGAAGAAATTAGAAGGAATGCTGGGATATTTTAAAATTATGTAGGCTGGATAGTCTATCTTTAAAGGAAATGCTGAGAGATTGCAGAGGGACCTGGCAACAGTGGGACTACCCAGAACAACAGTAGGTAAAATCCAGCATACATAAAAGCGAAGTAGCATGCACAGAAGGTAAACCATGAGTGTATCTCAGAGGTAAACCATGAGTGTATCTCGGAGGGCTCTCAACAGTTTCTGCTCAGGGCATTGCCACTGACTGTCCCCTGGGAACTGGGAGTCAAGGAAAAAAGAAAAAAAAGAAAAAAAAGGAATTCCAGGACAAAGACTGGATTAGAAACTGCAATAGGAAATATCACAGTGAAGAAATATTCATAAGCCACACTCAACAATTTGACCCATACAACACATCTTTATAATTTCTGACCGTCTCTCAGTATTGACTGTCTTCAGCATAACACGCAGCGAAGTCTGACAGACTTTGCTCTTTCCTTACTGCTTGAAGGAGGCTTCCAAGCAAAGAGTCTTTCCCGAAGTTTACTGTTGACCGTGTTTTCTCCAGCCTCCCGTAGCTCCGTAGCCACAATTTCCAATGCTTACACACAAATTGGTAAAACTCAGCTTTTCTAGACATCGACTAAATTCCTGCTTCTCCCAGCCCTGGCATCGCAGGGAACCGGGGTGGTGGACTGACCCCTTCCACCCACCAAACCCCGGCAGCAGGCACGGCGGAGGGGGACGGAGGAGAAGCAGGGAGTCTATAGCCAGCCCCAAACTTCGTCCCTTTTCTGGAGTGCTGTGTAGCTACTAGTGCACGGTGTGCAGCAGGTGTGTTCCCTACTTCCCCCAAATCCTTAAAATGGACATCATAGGGGAAGGTCTTTAAATATGAAGACAACTCTCCCATCCTTAGCTATCGCAAATGGCTCACTCTTCTCCGCTGGCCCACCAGAGTAATACTGGCTTTTTTACTCTGGTCCTGCCTGTTTTCAAAGGGTGCAGCAACAGAGGGGAAGATTAGGTAAATGGCACTCTCTACAGGTTCCTGAATAACTCTAGCCTTCATCTTGAGGTCTGAAATTGCTCTCCTCTTCACAACGGCATTTCTCCCACTGACGGGGCGGGGGGAAACAAATCAGAAGAATAGATCCTTTGCTGTTTGTTCATAAAGTAATTAATCAATACCACCACTGGAAACCCGTGGTGGAACTTCACAGGCATCAAAGCAGCAATACAGAAGTTAATTTAATTGCCAGTAGTTTTGAGCAGAGCAAACTATCAGATGAAGCTGTCTAAAGCTAACATTTCCAAGCTTTCAGGTTCTTGCTTGACCAAGCCCAGCATTTGCAACACTATTTTTAAAACACTCACTACAATGAACAGGCACATGTGCTCAAGGCAGCATCCCCATCTCAGGAAAGTCACTTCTGCATTCTGAAAGAAAGGCAAAAAAATATCTTTTACTTTCTTGTGGCTTGCCAGGTTAAGCCACAGAGTCAGCCATCTCACCAGGACACATTTTGTCAAATGATTTTTTCCTCCTAGCACAGCCAAACCATCCCACGCCCATGCCACTCTGCGATGAAACACAGGGCTTGCTGTCCTAGACTGCTGGCAGCACAAGCCGTAGCAAGAAGCAGGTTTATCTTTTCTGGTCTTCCACCACTGTGAGATACAAATCGAGCTATAACCAACATTTCCCACACTAAGTTTAGTAGCATTCATTCCGCTTTTCCTACACTCACAAGGAAACATCTCTACCAGCCCTCCTCACCTTTCTGTTGCTTGGCAAGATCCTCTCGCAGCAGCTTCACACAACAAGGCGTCAAGACTGATGCTGCAGGAACACCAGAAAAAAAAACAAAAAAAAGAAGTTTCTTCGTCTCCGTGTTCCGCAGAAACTGCTCATTCAGAGACTGTGAGCCAGCAAGATGAAGAGAAGCAAAAAGGCACCGTGTATCTCGGAGCCCAGCGGTTCAGCCGCTGTGAGCCAGCGCAGAACCCGGTGACCTGAGCTCTTGTTCTCGGCTTCTCCACTTTGGGAAGTGCTCCCCATTAACAGCTTCCTCGCACAAGGGGCAGGTAAAGGATATGCTTATCCAGTCCTCTCCCTTCTGGCGGGGAACAACCGAGATTACTTACACTTCCATGCAGTACAGGGCCACAAGCAACTTGTGCTGCTCTCAACAGTGCCGTAATGTGCTAAAAGTTTGCGTTTTCAGTGTTTTGAGTGGTGATAAAAAAGAACCCTAATGTTTTTAAATGCTTGCAAACAAAACTACAGAACGTTTTACGTAATCTTAACACACTGGTAAATTGTATTGTTTTCTACCTTATTTGTATTGAAAGATTCAATTTTATTCCTTTTCATTTGCATGCAATCAAAATGTTTAAAATAGAAAATGCATGTTTTAGGAAATGGTGCATAGCAGATACCACCCACTCTCCTCTCAGAAAGCATTTGCAACTGTAGCTTATGTGTTGCTATTATTTGTTGCACATTCCAGTTATACAATGAAAGTATTTTTTGCGGGGGTTTTGGTGGTGGTTTTTTTTGTTTGGTTTGGTTTTTTTTTAAGCATGGTAAGGCACAAGAAGCAGAGTAATCTTTTAAGCTCCCTCCCCGAGGGGCACAGCTCCATAACCAGTTCCATGAAGTGCCCTCACGCCTGGTGGGTCAGCATCACGGGCAGCTTCGCCTGCTGGACGGCGGTAGCGCCTCTGGGAAAAGATTTAAAAGGGGAACCTGCAGTGAGCAGGGGGTGGGATGTGAGAGCTGGAGCAGGGCCTGAGTGCGGAGTCCTCCTCCCCCTGAGGAGGAAGGAGCGGCAGAGACCAGGTGGGATGAACAGCCCCCAGCCCCCATTCCCCGTCCAGGGGACGAGGGAGAGAGAACTGGGAGTGGGGTTGAGGTGGGAAGGAGGGAGGGATGGGGGGAAGGTGTTCGAAGGTTTGGTTTTACTTCTCAGTATCCTTGTTCTGATTTGATTGGTAGTGAATTAAATTGATTTTGTTTCTTCCCCAAGTTGAGCCTGTCTCTTGCCCGTGACCATAAGTGGGGAGTGATCCCTCCCTGTCCTTGTCTCGACCCACGAGCCTGCCTTTATATTTTCTCCTCATCCCACCATGGCCAGAGGGGAGGAGTGAGCGAGAGGCTTCGTGGTGCTTTGTCACCTGCTGGGTTTAAACTATGACACACGGAAAGAAGGAAAATGAAATGCTTCTCCCCCCAACCCACAGCCCTTGCTTCAAGTCCCTCATTAGCTGCAGTCACACTGAGTGCACCACGATACACACCTGCATGCCCGGAGCAAAGGCACCCTCAGAGATTTCTCCACCTCGCACCGATCTTTATTTTATTCTTAAGAATCTGGAGTTGCTAACATTTGTAATCCTCACACCTCTGTTAAGTACTTCTATAAACTTCATTCCGCAGGTTTAAGGGGGAAAAAAACCTTTTCACTTAGCACTGCATGGATCATCCATGGGAGCATATATATATGGTAAGGAACTACCTGCATGCATGGGTGGTACTTCTTCCTTCCGAACACCAGCATGAATGACATTTGACTGTTATGGAGTGAAAACAACAGAGGAGATGAGGGAGGTATGGTGGAAGACGAATGCCAGAACACCCACGCAGAGGGTAGAAACTTTAGGCAGAGGAGATACGAACGCTTGGCCCATGTTACACACTTTGAGGAGCTGTCTTGTCTCTGTGCCAGGGACATCTATAGGGGAACACGCAGTCCAGGTCCTCTGCCACCACGTTGTCTTGTAGCTTATCAACTAAGCAGCCCCACCAACGAACACAGCACACCCGGCCCTTCCGCTGCCTGCGACTGCCTCTGCAGAACAAGCCACACGCAGTCACGGACCGAGACTTCATACAGCCTCCTAACTTCGTGTAACCTCATATTTTGGGATAATATAGGGCATCTATGGACACTTTGAACATCAGCAATGCAGATGGCACTTATAATATCTGAAGCCAGTATAAGCCATATTTCTGTTTTTAAAGACTGCCATTTTAAGTGGCAAGTGGCATTTTCTACACCCACTGATGTGGGTGCAGATACAATGCTCATATTACATGGCCCAGAAAATAAAAAAACCTGAAAACTGAACGTGATCTGAGTTTTAGACTTTGCACAGAACCAAAAAAATTAAGCTAAACAGTGACTGAGTTTTGTGGAAAGGATTTTATGGACACAAATGTTTGCAATTAAAAAATTCAAAGAAAACAGATTTTGTTTGGATGTAAACATTCCCCTGCTGCCCTGGAAATACTAACACAGCAACGCTGCACTGAGACATTGGGAAGAAGAAAGTGTTCTTTAAAGTAAAGAAAAAGCAACAACCACCAAAAAAGGTAAAAGTACTTCTTCGAATATTTCAAGTTTACAAAAGTGTAAGATATTGTAAACATGTTCCTGCTTTTTAAATCTCAGCTGCTGTTTAGCCGATTGCCCAGTAAACTGACAAACTGCAAAGATGCCAACTGGTTTTGATGAGAATTCCTAGGGAAAAAAAACCCAACCAACAAACAATAAGAAAAATAGAGTGCTGTATGCAGAAGATTACATGGATAAAAATTTATGTGCTGTATTGGGCCGGACTAATACACACTGAACTCCATGATAGGGTAAAAGTCAAACCTGAGTGCCAAAACGAGAGAGGAAAAGTAAGATCTGGCTTTAAGATCTCTCCAGCTGTTTTCAGGGACATAGGATCTTTGTAGAAAGAACTGCCAAAAGCACTCCCATAGACGTTATCAATTGTTGCGGTCCCCGTTAAGCATATGACCTAAAAAAAGGTTTGATAACTTCACTAGGCAACATTTCCACAAACATCTAGGCTGTTAGCACTGACTCACACCCCTTCCCTCAATGGTTACAACAGTCTCCGGGCTTTTGGTTTTGATTTTACCACAGGAGTGGACAGAAAGACCTGTTGCCAATGCCGCCGGCTTCTCAAAAACACAGAAGCCTTGCAGGCAGCCGGGGAGGCTCCCACGTGCGCTCCCGTCCAGCAACGACAGATAAACACATACCAAATTTCTTCACGCTCGACCATACCAACCTGGCAGAACTACCCACACGGGGGTGAAAGGCTCCGCACGTTCAGACCGTCCGGTCAGACGCTGCCTGATCCCACGGCTGGCCCTCAGGACACGCTTGCTGCCTTCACCAAATTTTTATAAAGAAGAAAACAAGTTGGTGAGATGATAACAGAAAGAGGAAGGCGGGAAAGCAACGGTTTAAGCTCAAATTGGAAGTCACACTGAATAACTGACAGGATCTCAGCAGAGCTCAGAAGTAATACTTTTGTTCAACTGCAGATGCAACGGGCTACCCCACATGCAAAACGTTCTGCTCTCATCTTTCCCTTAAAGACACATCATTATACTAGTAAGGCTAAAAGAGCAGTAACATTGCCTCATTTTTTCAGATGCTCCAAATATCTCAAATCTAACTAACTGCTGCACACAGGTGGAAGTTAGAAATCCCATTTATTTGACTCTACTTTTGCTGAAGCTCGACTCTAAAACTCCCCAGCCACTTCAGCTTCACTTCAGACTCAGGTGTTTTAGTCTCACCCCTAAGTTGCAACACATTTTGTGCTGTCAGAGTCACATTGCACTGGTTTTAATTCGTTCTTTGTAATAACAATGTGTATCAATCCAGCACACGAAAAAAATCACATCTGTGGGGAAAAAAAAAAAATCCTATCTTGCTAGAAAGCCCTAAAAATAAACTTACCTGAAATTATGCCCCCAAAGTACATCTACTTAATTCTAGTCAACTGACAGAAAACAGTTTTTCCATAAGATGCTGGGGTCCTCACAAACAAATCAATTCCCACACATCTTACAAGTATTCCCAACTGGAAATTCCATCAGTCTTGGTGAAAAGCTTTGCTGCAACTTTGTACAAATGCTCAAGATTTTTTGAGAAAAGCGTAAGAATTTGCAGCAACGCTGCAGACATCCCCCCCATGCTAAGTAATAGGGCTTACAGAAATAGTATAATTCCTGCATATTACTGATTTCTGCTGCAGGTCACAGTTACTGAAAGAGTAACAGAATCATGATTCATTTCAACACTAAGCCTCTCACCGACCATATGCTCTATCTCCACACATCGCTTCTTTAAAGGGTTATCCTCAATGTCTGCTTTCAGGCATCTTCGGCATCTCTGTGGTACCTGCCATACCACGTAAACGACAGCAAGTTTAGCTTATAATCACCGACAGAAATCTACCCATAAATCAGAGATGAACAGAAGATATGCAATTCTCCACCACCCTTTCAACACAGCCAGCACACTGACTCAACAAGGACAAGACAACATCAGGAGCTGTAAAGGCAAAACCACGCAGTAACTAACTGCTGGAATTTGAAGACACCCGTTTGAAGTCTGACACTTTTAATGAGAAACTAACGGACAAAGAAATTTCACGCAGAAGCTTACAGCACAGCAGTGAGGGGGGAAGCACACGTGCAACAATAAACCCGAAGCCAGGATGCACAAGTACCACGCTGAAATTACTGGGTGGCTCAAGGACAGTGATGAAGGCCAAGATTATGAAGAAGGAAAAAAAAAAAAAAAAAAAAAAAGGGTGGGGGGGGGGGGAAGTCCTACATGTCATAAAAACACCACCACTGATAATTTGAAAGGCAAGTTTCTTTATGAAAGCAGGCAGCAATTCTAAAGCAGCCACTGACACTGGAGAGCAAGGCAGAGCCCTGGCAACTGCCTACAGCAGACACAGACGACAGGGTGGTCCAACCCAGCACCAGTAGCAACCAGGAAACTGGGAGGTGACCGAGTGCCAGGAAGGGCACCAGACTGTACGAAGGCTGGAGAGAGCAACAAACAAACCCAACAAATTCTTGGCAGAAGGACTCAGCAGAGAACGTTAGGAAGTGTTTCAGACTCCAGCTGCTCCCAAACAGGACAAGAGAAACAGAACTGTCGCTGCTCTGAGGCCGTAGGTCAAGACCCGCACTTGAGCAATTTGTCAGTGGGACTGAGGAGACCAACGTCTGCTCATCCTTCCTCGCTCCACATCCCCCCCTCCCCACGCCTCCCCCCAAATCCTGCCACTATTACAGCCCTTCCTCAGGAGGAGATGCCTCCAGTGGTTCGTATGGAGCAACGATGGTGAAGAAATGCAGCACGGACCAGCGAGTAACCCAAATTCTGGTCTCTTAAGAAAGCAGGACAAGGGAAAAATGGCACAAGTGATCTGATGATGCATTAAGCTTAAGCTCCTTCTCAAAAATGAAAGGTATTTTTATAACTTGTAATTCCATCTGTAAAAGTGCTCTGTAGTCTACCATATTGAAGGCAGATACCTCAGCATTCACTGGATCAGAGTCCCAGTCTGGAGGTCATTAAAACACTGGTATTTCAGTACAGTGGCTATTTCATTTTCAGACAGATCGAGGCATGATACCCATCGTCGTCTCAAAAACTGTCCGAGATGAATAAGCTACGACAACTACACTTACAACATTATCAAGCCATTATGCAAAATATTGAAAGCAAATTTCAAAGGCTGGTTTGTTTTCTGTCGAGAGCTAAGATTCGGTTGTGCTTTAATAACTGAACAACGGAAATATTGTAAAAGGTCAGGTGATGGAAAAAAGCGATTACAAAAGGGGAAGTGACAATATAAGAACAAGGGAGGGAAAAAAAAGGCTAAGCTTAAGAACAGCATTTATATATAAAAATTTATTTAGGTGAAGTCACAAACAGTTTAATATCAATTTACAAACACTTCATGTTATGCATATTATTGAAACTATCAAGAAAAGTAAAGGAGAGCAGATAATGGCAGCTTTTTCCTGAAACAACTAAAGGCATACCCTTACCATCATGCGCGTTACTGGATCATAGTATTACCTTGACCATACTCCCTAGTATGCAAGGGAAAAGGAAAAGAAAACAAAATACTGAGATGTAGAATGATTAAACCGTGAACCAGTGAATATGATTTTCATGAACACCAGACTACAAAGGTCTAGTCTGATGCTCAGGATGTTAAGTATTCTACGAGGATAAAAACCAAATAATAATTTAGGTCAATTATTATACTTGATCAAGAATTTTGTAATGCACTATTGGGCTAAAACTGATTTCTGGCAACGACAGCAATGGTTAATGCATTTTTCGGAGAAGAAAGGAGAGGCGATATCGAGCCTCACAGAGTAATTCTGTTGACAACCTGAGTTATTATACCAAGTGTATGATACTGTTTCAAGTCAAATATACATTTATGTTGCAGATACTCTCAGTGAAATGGTAAAAATAACAGCTGTAACAAGACAAGTTATGATTTATTTTTTTTGAAACAAATATAGTACATAGGTTTTTGAAGTGTCCGGTTGTGATCTGCAAAGATCCAGGATTGCACACAAGTTTGCTCAAATGAGAAGGGTTAATCTGCGCATTAAATTGGCTTATACTTTCAAAGTAGTATTTTAGGGCAGGGTTCTCCTCCAGGAGACTGTTCCTGACCTCATTCAACCAATGTTCAATTTATTCACCTTCCTGAATCTTTGCCCTCTTTGGATAGTCTGTGACAAGTGCTGCGCTGCAGGAATTCCTGTTTTCCAGCAAACTGGCTTGCTCTGCAGGTTTGTAGTCCATTGTTACAATTGCTGATTGGGTAAAATGAATTTCCTATGTCTTCTCTAGCACAGCTTGCAACGCAACAGAAGCAGAGGTAAAAGAATGCACTAGAATACCAGAGCTCCACTTAAACACCAACGGAGTCAGGCTGTTGGCACCAATAAGAAATTCTGTATTTAACAAATCTGCAAATATTTAAGATCCAAAGTTAGTCAGTTTTATAAATAAACTCACCCACTTAGTCTGACTGCCATCCCAACTGGCCTTCTGTTTTCATGGAGTCTGGGGGGAAAAAAAAAGAAAAAGAATTGTCTGAAGTTATACACATAGACATAAATTTGCAGGAATTTCTCTCAGCTATCCTACATACGTGCCCCTTATTGCACTCAAACTAAAACTAGGGTTTCTCACTTTGTTCCTTCTGTGTAAAGCAAAGTTACAGCTCTTCACTGGCGCCTTAGAAAGGACAGCTAGCTTCAAACACGACACTTTGTTTTCCTTGACTTTGTTTTTCCTGGTTAACCTTCTGTGGAAGCGCAGAACAGAGATACAGGCACTACATCAAGCTGAAATTTAAGGAGCCTTCAAGTGCAAGGGGAAATGAAATCCAGTCAGGCTACCTAATGCTATCCCTTGAAATCATGAAAACAAGATCAGCTCAAACAAACAATCTGGAAGAAAAGGCCTTTGTAAAACACCTCCTCTTCCCCTTGACAGCATGAACGTGGAAAAGCTTAGGTTCTGGCCAAAGCTGTAAGCCCATAAAAGGCTATTCTCTTCCATTTCAAATCTCTGATTCTTTTGCCCAAATGTGAAGTCATGTCTTGCTTCTCTGAAGGAGTTTTACACAACATTATTAGAGCTTGCAAGGAGCTGGGGAGGTGCAGGGGAAACCCACAGGTCACCTCCAAGAGAGCAACATTTCCTTGCTGCTGTCTTGCCAGTATGATAAACACATACTTTGTTCTAGGCCTCATCTACATTTAACAGCTGTTCAAACCATTACTTCAGTTAATGACATTTTTCTCTTTTAAACAGTTATAAGAGACTATTAGAAAGGCGGTTGAACCCACAGTGAACAACCGCACAACTTTTACTTTTGCTTTTCACCGTGCTGCTGGAGCACTATTGTTTTCACAAACATTAAACTTTTGGTATTTTTTAAGTTACTCAGTTAAAATAAACATGGTTAATTTTTCTTTACACGATTTCGGGGGGGGTGGGGGTGGGAAGGAGGAATCAATGCCACTAGTAAAAATGGACTGGGATATTTCCACGAAACCAAAGGGGATCGAGACCTCCGGCGCCTCAGCAGAAGGCAGTGCAATGCTCTGCACTGACAGGCTGGCTGCTGTGGAAGAAGTTACAAGTCTGGTTAACATGACAAGCTGGAGATCCAGTCTCGGGCGAGCTGAAAGCTATAAGCCACTGCCCATCTGATGCTCACATAACATCCGCAGCAAAACAAGAACTGAGCTGTTGTGCTTGCAAACGGAGAAACCTAAACAGAGATATCAGAAAAAGTTGCATAAATCTAGAGCGTCAACCACAGAAGGCACCAAGGCCACAACACCTGCACCAGGACCTGTTTATCTACATTACTGTGTGGTGTTTGCTCCCTTTCTTTGTTGTAGGTTGGCCCAGAGAAGTCACTTTTGATAGGTACCAAAGTCAGGACTTGGTGTGACACACCAGACGCTTCCAGATGCCCTGAAAAAGGCTCCTCCCTTTCCAGATCAGGCTAACAGGGTCGAACAATTTAGCCACTCCTCTGCGCTGGCAATCCCTGGGAAGCACAGCATCTGATGAGCTAGCAAAAACCCTTCAGGAATGCAGAGGTTCTTCCTACGGTCCTAAAAAAATTGTTTAGAAATAAATAGAGCCAATATCACAGAACCTCCCTACCATCATTCAGCTGGCAGGAAACTCAACATTCAGTGTTTTCTGTGCTGGGGATTTGAGACTCCAGCCACCAGCGTAAGCAAAAGCAGCACAACCCCTGCTACAGGCAGGCAGCCCTTTGTACCCGTGGAGCTCGCTGTCACGGCTCAGGCAGCGGCAAGGGCAGATCTGCCTCTGTGCGTTGCGGCTATACCAATTCAGTGACACTTGATGCCCACGCTGAAAGCAAAACCTTACCACACACGAAATCCTCCCTACTTCCCCTAATCACACCCACCATCTTTTCCCACAAACCAGGCCAAAATTTGTGGATTAAATCTACTGAGTCCCAAACCGGGTTAAATCTCCAAATCGCAGTGAATTTGCAAGCTGTAGCCATTCACGCTGAAGTTTATCTTTATTCACATCAATTTTTCTGGCCTCCCACGCAGCCTGCAACTACCACATGCTCCCATAGTAACAGGGGAGCCCGTACTCTTTGTTTTACATACGCATAACTATATTGCTGAGAAAGTTAATGTTTTTAAAGACAACTCAGAGGAAAGAAAACAAAGCAAACCAAAACGTTTTTCTTCTAACGCCTTGAGGAAACCGCAATTCTATACCAGGGGAGGGAATTAGCGGGGCTCCTAATTTCTGGTGGCCAGAGCGATCAACGCTACAAACAATCATTTGCTGAAAGCGTGCTTTTTGGGTTTTTTTTCTCCATCAACGCCCACGCCTCCCACGGCGGGCGGCCGGCTCGGGCCTCGCCAGCGGACACCACGGCCCTATGGCTAGCACGAGCGAAGAAGGGTCGGCTTCGCGAGGCGGGAGCCGCTGACGCCCTCGAAGGGCAGCCCGGCTGCCCCCTTCTCCTCCTCCTCCCCTCCCAGGGGCCACCGCGCCGGGCCAGGGGAGCGGGGAAACGCGCCGCCGCGGCCCGTCACACCTGGCTTTTCTCCTCCTGCTTGGGACTCTGGGAGGGCGGCTGCGGCGGCGGCGGCGGGGCCGGCGAAGCCTGCGCCTCGCCGTCGGCACGCGGCTGCCTGCTGACGAGCGACTTGAGGGGTGCCATCCACTTCATCCAGAGGTCGAGGTCGACGTCGCCCCAGGGCAGCGTGGGGTCCTTGGCCGCCCGCCGCCGAAAGTCCTCGTCGTAGCTCATCCAGGAGGTGCCCCCGTAAGTGGCGTGCAGCTTGCGGATGGTGTCCAGGTACTTGAACATGGCTCCGCAGCGCGCCGGGTGCTTCTCGCACAGCACGCTGGCGTACACCAGGAAGGCCGAGACCCACTGGTCCAGCGTGTCCCCCGGGCGCGGGCCGTGCTCGGGGGCCAGCTCTGTGTGGAGCAAGGAAAAGAGATCAATGAACTCCCCCCGCCAGATCCGCTCCTTGGTGGCCTTGGCCAGCTGGTAGCCCAGCGGCCGCCGCAGCCCCACGTAGGGGGTGGCCGCCGCCGCC
>NW_010973231.1:3189150-3196264 GCF_000737465.1 Haliaeetus leucocephalus
CCGCCCCCCCTCGCCCCGGCCCCGCCCCCCCGCGGGGTTTGCGCGGGTCGGCGGTTCCGTGCGCGCCCTACCGCTGTCCGCAGATAAACCTATATAAAAATAATACGTGTGTGGCTGTACAGCGTGTGTACGCACACACGCGCTGCATGCACGCACCATATATGCACACTACGTATGTAAAACTACGTAGTGTATCTATACAGGCGCTAGGCTCATAACTGCACGCGCGCTACTGTGGGTAGCAGTCACTGTTGTCATTATTATTGCTTCAGCGCAGAGAACGTCTGGAGGAGTAGTGACGCTCCGCCGCCTTCCCCTTTCAGTGTAAATAAGCCTCTTTTTCCCCCTCCCAGAAAATGGCTTTTTTTCTCTAAGGGTGCTGCCACACCGGTGCAGCTGTCCTAGCTAAGCACTGAGTAGCCAATCTAGGCAAACACTCGCCAAGGCTCCTTAGCACGTCTCGGCAACTCACCTGCAGGATCCCACCCCGGGTAAGAAACAGGGGAAACGTGCAACTTTACGGGAGACGCAGCCCGACAGGCAATTTCCTTCCTAGTCACGTCAAGACTTAGCATGGCACAGCCGCACGCGTCTTACCGAGGTCACTGCCAAGACACACGGTGGCCTCTGTAAAAACAGGACGAGGCCGTTGCAGGACTTGGTCACCACCCAGGTGAAGGTCACACACCGTGGGAGCCAAGGCTGGATCATCTGGACTCCTCGCCTGGACTTAAGTTACGCACCTACTCCCCAGCTGCTTCCCCAAACGCTTCTGTGGCGCTTTCTCCTCTGGAGAAGCAGCTTTGAACGCTATGCTGGAATGCCTATAGATCACTTCCACTGTAATACAGAGAAAAGTTCTGTGAAAAAGCCTAACAGCTCTTCTGACTTCACAGAAAAAACTGGAAGAGCTAAAATTCAACTACAAGTCTTTTTGTCCAAAAAACTGAATCCCAGGAATTCCAAAATTAGGAATTCTTCTGGAAAAAAAAAAGGTAAAAGAGTAGCTTTGCTTTTCTTATGCTTAATAAATTCTGAAGAAATAGTAAGAGTAGCAAAATGGTCCTACTTCCTAATTCACCATTATTTTCAGATTTGTTCATAAGTCTGAATAGACTTTGCTTAATTCTTGAGATGAATACACACTCATTTTGATAATTATTTTTTCAATGCTATCCAAACAAGTGCAATTGTGACGAGCTGTTAAACATTTTGACTTTAAATTCTGTCCAGTATCTCCTTCTAATTCCAGATTAATGGGGCATTAATAACACCAGCAATCGTTAAAAGTACAGTAACACCATAATTTCTCTAAAATGTGCCCATGCAGCAAGCTTGCTAGTAAGACAGGTGACACACATTTATATGATATCTCTGAAAATTTCAACCACGCTTCTGTTGATGCAGCCCAGGGTGCTGTTAGCCTTCCTCCCTGCGTGGGCTCTCTCCTGGCTCACGTTTGGTCGATTGGCCATGGGGGGACCTGGGTCCTTCCCATCGGAGCTGCACCCCAGCCTGTCAGTGCCTAGCCCACAGAAATGCAGGGGGTTAGTCCACACACAGTGCGTTTGTCCTCGCTGGCTTTCATTAAGATTTCTGTTTTCCCATTCATCCAGCCTATCCAGGCCCCTCTGAACAGCAGCCCCGTCCTGGGGTGCATTGACTGTACGCCTTAATTTGATGTTGTCTGCAAATTGGATGAGAGTGCACTCTGCCTCCTCCTCCAGGCTACTGATACAGATATTAAACAGGACAGGTCTCAAAACAGACTTCTGAAGAACTTCACTTGTAACCAGCCTCCAGGTAAAGTATAAACCATGAATCACTATGATCCAATCGTTTTTTCCCTCACCTAACTGTCCCAACAAGGAAGCTGTAGGAGAGTGTGCTGAAAGCTTCCTATCCACTGCTCTCCCATCACCCATGGATCAAGGCAGGTGATCGGGTTGGTCAGTGTCGTGGTTTCAGCCCAGCTGGTAACAAAGCACCATGAAGCCGCTCGCTCACTCCTCCCCCCCCAGCCATGGTGGGGTGAGGAGAAAATACGAAGGCAGGCTCGTGGGTCAAGACAAGGACAGGGAGAGATCACTCCCCACTTACGGGCACGGGCAAAAGACAGGCTCCACTTGGGGAAGAAATGAAATCAATTTCATTTACTACCAATCAGATCAAAACAAGGATAATGAGGAGTAAAACCCCAAGCTGAGAACGCCTTCCCCCCATCCCTCCCTCCTTCCCACCTCAGCCCCACTCCCGGTTCTCTCCCCCTCCTTCCCCCGGCGGCGCAGGGGAACAGGGGCTGGGGTCAGTCCGTCATACCTGGTCTCTGCCGCTCCTTCCTCCTCAGGGGGAGGAGGACTCCGCACTTGGCCCCTGCTCTGCTGTGGGCTGTCTCCCACGGGAGACAGTCCTCCACCAACTTCTCCAATGTGGGTCCTTTCTGTGGGCTGCAGTCCTTCAGTCCCAGCCTGCTCCAGCGTGGGCTTTCCCACACAGTCCCGGCCATCTTGGGGGGCATCCCCTCCTCCCCTGCTCCTCCTCCCCTCCTTCCTCACTGACCTCGGTACACGCAGAGGGGTTCCTCTCCCATTCCAATCCCCCAATTCACTGGGAATTCCCCTTCTTCACTCTGTTCTCCCAGAGGACCTACCACTGTCGCTGAGGGGCTCGGTGTGGGCCAGAGGTGGGTCCGGCTTGGAGCTGGAGGAGCTTCCAGCAGCTTCTCACAGGAGACACCACTGCAGCCCCTACCTTGCTACCAAAACCCCGCCACACAAACCCAAACCAGTCAGGCACAATTTACCCTTGGTGAACCCATGCTGGGTCTTTCCAGTCACCTTTTTCCCCCTCTATATGCCCAGAAATGGCTTCCAGGAGAACTTGAATTTGTGATTTTCCCAAAGAGCTCAGCAGCCTGTTGCTCCTTGGATCGTCCTTGCTCTTTTAGAAGATAAGGGACAACATTTAGCCTTTCTCAGCCATTAGGTACCTCTCCAAATCTCCATGAGCTTTCAAAGATAAAAAGTGGCATTGCAGTGACATCAGCCAGCCCTCTGAGCACCTGGCTGGTTCCCCAGACTTCCACAGGTTGGGATTCCTCAAGAGAAGGTCCCCAACTCAGTCCTTTTCCACCACTAACAGATTCTCTTCTCCTTGAGGCGCAAAGGGCTGGCAGACTGTTGGTGAAGATCAAGGCAAAGGCGGCATTGAGTACCTCAGCCTCCTCTCTGCCTGTTGACACTAAGTCACTTGCTGCTTTCAGCAGAGGTCCTGTGCCTTACATTTGTATTTTTTCACTGCTCCTGCTGCGGTAGAAGCTGCTCTTGTTGCCCGTTGATATCCTTTGCCAGTTACACCAACAGCTAAGCTTTGGCTTCCCAAGCGCCATGCCTGAAAGCCCAGGGAATGCTTCTACACTCCTAGTCTGTGTGCTAAGACTGAAGATATTTCAGAACGAAACTGATGACTGGAAAGTTGTAATTGTCAACTGCATTCATCCCTCAAAATGTTTCTCTATTTTTATTGCATTATTGATCCCTATCACTACTGCTCGCTTTCAGAAATATAGACTTGAAAAGTTGGAGAGACCTTTCACGTTGCAGTATGTCAGCCACGACTGCATAAGGCAGTGACGGGCAGTGAGACAGAATGAAAATAAACATCCTCGCTGGACTTAAGCTTTCACTGTAAAAAAATACAACAGTGTGAACTGTCAGGAAAGCCTTTCCAACTCCAGCAGTCAGCACACCCACTGCCTACACCGCTACTCCCAGCTCCAGGAAGGACTGTCCAGTTCCTTGACTGCTCTTGCAGCCTTATGGGCAGCAGTTACATGAAGAGCTTTGCTTCAGAACAGACGGGCTGATGAGCAATATCGGACCAACTCGTATTGTCTGTCTCGCTATTCTTCTGCTTGTATGGCTACACCACCGATATCTTTGGCTGGAGGTTAGTGCTAAGGCTTGGGGACTAGGACTGTCTTTTTTGTTCTGTACGGTGCACCCCAGAGCCCGGGAGCCTAGCTGCATGGGTGATGCTGCCAGGTCTCACAACAGTGCAGTTAATAGTGATAATATACAGCAACTTAAAAAATAATCAGGAAGTGCTTATATCGCTGTTGCCCCCCAAAGACACAGACAGCAGCAAAGACAGGCAGTGAAGTTGTCTACACGAAGCATCTCTAGGTGTATGCTAGCTTTGCTCACTGAATTGCTGCTGTGATGATTCTCCAGGTCTCTGTCTCATGAAATCTATCCTCCAATTTTTCACAAGGGCTCTCATGGAGAAAACCAGCTAGGCAATAGTAATACCTGGGCTGAAGTAGGTGGAAATAAGAATGCTTTGTTCCCACTTCATTTAGAGCAGTTACTTGTAAGCTGACGTATGCTCCTAGCACTGCACTTACCTGATCGTTTCCTTCTCCTTTCACAGGCTGTGTGTGCGGTGCGTAAGGATCCGAGTCTGCACTTAGAGGTTTGCTGGCTGGCAGCTGGCTGTGGCCAAGAGCATCAGCTCTTCTAAGCGGCCAGTGCACCTTACTGAGAACGGCAGGAACCATTTCCAGTGGATTTTGGAGGCAGGCGTGATTGTCCTCTCTGCTCCTCATGGGATTACAGCTCTGAATTTCCCCCCTTGACTTTTTCCCTCCTGTCTTCCTGTCCCTTCACGTTCCGATTATACGTTTGTAGAGGACCAAAGTGAATACTCGGAGCCACGTGACTGTACAGCTGTATTGTAGACCCGTCTCTCTCAACCAAATTGCTAGTATGGGCACAGAACCACAGAAACAAACTCGGATCATTGTTTTATGCTTCAGACTTTCTTTTTAGTCTCAAGCATGAGACCTTATTGAAGGCATTAATGAGGAGGCAGAATGAAGGTTTAAACAGAAACAGCTGCGACCTCAGCTATGGAGGAACTAGCAGGCTTTGGAATTAGGCAATAGAATGGTTTATTAAAATAAGGGGGGAAAGCTCCTTTTCAGACAAAAAAAGAGAAAAAACCCCTCATTTGGAAACATTACATAAAACTAGAACACCTCCCTTTGAAAGTGGATGGGTGAGTGTGCCGTTTCTCTCTATGAACCTTAAATAATGCCACAAAGGAAAGAACTGTCTACTCCCTCTATTGATGAAACTAGAAAATGCTGCCATGGAGCATGAAAGCACCTGCACAGGCTCCAGGATGCCTGGGAGGACAACACAACCCTGCACTAAGGTTTGAGGACAAAAGGCAGCATGAGGAGAAAATAACCCTTCTGTTGTGCTTGAGTGCTTTTTTTTTTTCCCCAAAATAGCTAGTCTTTTTCTAAGGAATTTTAAGAGTTGTCTGCAATACTTTTGGGGAGACTGTGGAGATGGTGGTTTCTGAGGTCAAAAGAAGGATGCCCAGGCCCCAGAGAATCATCAGTCTCATGGTGATTTCATCTGAGACAGGAGAGATTCAAGACTTGCACTGGAGCGCTTGGCTAGGTCTCTCCCTAGGTGTCTTCCACTCTCTCCACAGATGAAAGTATAGGTCTGGAAGCAAACCAGGATTTGGCTTTGTGTGTTTTGCTTTTCATCTCGAAAAATGTAACGGCTGTATTCCTCACTGACAAAAGAGCAAGAGCTGAACCCACCCATGAAGCTAATGGTTAGCTGCAGCTTAATAAAGTTGAAACAGTAAGTAAAGGATGGTGCAGGGCCTCCAGAAAGAACCTTACAAGCATCGCCCTTGAACGCCTTCCAGTGAGGGGAGGACTCAAGCGTTCCCAGCTGGGAGAAGGGGGCAGGAGTCGGATCCCGCAGCTGAGGGACTGCTTCCCCCACTCCAGGTGGGGAAGGAGCTGGCTGCCTGCCTGCCAGCCCTCCTGGGGCTGCGTGGTATTCCTCCTCTGTGGATGTTCTGTTCCTGCGTTTCTTTACGGTTTTGGCTTTCCCAAGTTTGTTCCTTTCTCCTGACAAAGGTTTCCTCATCTATGCTTGGAGAGCGAGCAGAGAAAAAGCCTGCAGGGCATCAGGCAAGTTTAGCTGTTTGTCCTGAGGAGGCTTAGCTTCACTGGTCCCACTCCTTTTTTCTGCTGCTGCCGCCGCCGTCCCAGCAGAACAGTTACAGGTCTTGGGTTATCTGTGCTGCCCGTGGGACTCAGGTCTCCGTGGGGTTGCTCTGCACAGGCTGTCAGACAGGAGTAGCAGCACATGCGCTCGCTCGAAGTAGGTGTTTGTTGTGGTGAGATATATAAAACCACCTTCTCAAACTGGCACAAAGAGAGACTCGGGAACAGAACCGCTGGTCGAGCTCCTCTGAAGACCCGGTAGCCCTGCAGCCGTGTGCCGGACACTGCGAGCACCCCGCGGATGGCTGGTAGCGGTCCCTGAAGGCATCGGCTCCCCCCGACGTGGCCGGGGCAGGACGCGGGGGGGTCCCAGACCCAGCAGCTGCACTTTGGCCGGGTCCGGCCGGGGCTTTCCCCGGCTGCGCCTCCGGAGCGATCGCTCCAAAAAACGACTGCCCCTGCCCGCTCGATCCCTCCCCAAAAACGCGGCCGCGGGGCTCCGTCGGGGCCGCGGGTGGAGGGGACACCCCCCGGCACCGGCTCTCCCCGCCTCGGGGAGGGAAGGCAGGCGGGCCCGGGGACCCGGCGGGCCGGGGAGGGACGGCGAGCGGCTCCCGGGCGCGTCGCGGCCGAGGGGGGAGTGACTCTGGCAGGCTGCGGCGAGCCGAGATAAAAGCTCCGCCGCTGCCTCCTTCCCTCCCCTTTTCTCTCGTAACTTTTTTTTTTTTTCCCCTCCCTCCCTTCCCTCTACCCTCCCAGCAAAGTGACCGCGGCGGTGGCGGCAGCAGCCCCGGACGCCGCCATGAGCCCCCCGGTGCCGCCGTCGGGCCGCGCCGCCGGGGGCTGAACCCGGGCGCGGTGTGTGAGGGGACGGGACGGGACACACGACGCCCCGAGAGCCGGCACCGATCCGGGGAGGGGGCAGCGGCCGCCGCGATGTCGGCGCAGAGCCTGCTGAGCAGCGTCTTCTCCTGCTCCTCCCCGGCCGCCGCCGCCGCCGCCCCCGCCGCCAAGAACCTCTCCAAGCGGAGGCTCCGCCAGACGCGCAGCCTCGACCCCGCCATCATCGGCGGCGGC
>NW_010973231.1:3196290-3214909 GCF_000737465.1 Haliaeetus leucocephalus
GGCGCCGCGGGCGCGGACCACCGGCAGCCCCCCGGGGGAACGCCGCGCTCCTCGGGGAGCCCCGCCGCCTTCCCCCGGCGCTTCTTTCTCCACCCCCAGCACCCCGCTGGAGCGGTCTCCGCCGGGCAGCGCCCTCTTCGACGAGGAGAGCCCCCGCGGGAAGCGGAGCCCCGGGTGGGAGCTGCCTTTCCTGGCGCGCACCCCCTCGGCCTCGGCGTTGAGCGGTCCCGCCGCTCCCGCCAACAGCAGCATCTTCTCCTCGCCCCGCCGCTGGCTGCAGCAGAGGAAGGGGCAGCCCTCGCCGCCCGGGCCTCGCCCCGCCGCCTACGTCGTGTGGAAATCTGAGGTAAAGCCGGAGCGGGCGGCCCCACGCGTGTCCGCGGGGGGGCCGGGGAGTCCGCGGGGGGGCCGGGGAGTCCGCGGTGGGCGCGGGGGACACGCGCGGCGTTCGACGTCGCCTCGACGGGCTCCGTCTCTCGTCGTGGCGGGCGTTGTAAAACCCTTCCCCTCCCGGTTTCGCACCTCGTAAACCGGAGTCCGCGAGGGGTTCGAACAAGATGGGCGGATGGTTTTTAATGCGCGCACCCGGCGAGCGGTGATTTATTTGACAACGCACATGTGTGAAAACCACATGAGGAGGGATCGTATTCCAAGAGAAATCCAACTTTGCAGTGCAAATATTTATTCGTTTAACTTGGATGTCGTCGACGTTGGGCTGCAGATACCGTACCGTGTGGACGAATGTATTCAAAGAATGTGGCGTTGTTTCTTGATAGCGATTGCTGGGCGAGCGGGTTAGGCACAGCCCTTTGTAGCAGAAGAAGAAGAAGTAGAAGAAATTTTTTGTTTGCAGACGTTCTCCATCCTGTTCGTGGCAGTGAGGTTTCCCGCTTAACTGTTCAGTCGTGCCTCCTGGAGCTTTTGCGTTGGGGTCGGAAGGCAGCCTTTTCCTTTTATTTCCATTTCCATTTCAAATGTATTTATTATAAATAGCCAATACTAACTGGATCTATCAACAAAACAGCCCTGTTGTTTCAGTGGGATGCAGAAGTCCTTGAAAAAGCGTTACCTTACGCAGCGATCTGGGATCCAAAGCTGAACTAGGCACCACGACTACAAAAGTAGTTTTTAAGGGCAGCGGCTGCCTCTCGCCCCGAACGAGCCCCCGCATCCTCCCTGTTAGCTTGGGGGATAAAAGTTGCCAACATCTGCCAGTTGGGATGGAGCGTCAGCGCTTGGGTGGTGACTTCAGGCACGATGCTGGCTAATGTTGAAAGAGGTGGCAAAGGTTTTTAGCGGTTTTCGAAAGTGGATTATTATTAAGTCTTGTGATCAGAAGGTACTCGTACCAATATTTCATCTTGATGCTTGAATTTTAAGATACTTAATTAGTTGTTTCAGAGAACTTTGTGGGAGTTGCAGTGTCCGTGACTTAAAAACTCCAGGGAGACAGACAGTGGGTAATGACCTTTAGATGCTCGCACTAATTAAGTTGTCTGCTTATCCACTCGTGATTTGATAAGGAACATCAAAAAAGCAGAAGATATTTAAGATTTCCTGTGCAGGGTTTCCAAGACTCAGAGCATGGTCTCTGATCCGCAAATGTAAGCGGGTCTCCCTGTTTTCACTGAATCCACGCAAAGGTGTCGGACACTTGCAGCATTTTTTTCAGGTCTGTACGTCATCAAACCGTGTAGCACAGCACATCTTCAGACTGCAAATTCAAAAGTATGATTTTTTTTTTTTCCTAATTTGCCGTGTATTTTTAAGTAGCTGAACCTTTTTTTGGGGAGGAGAGTGCATTATATTACTGATAACATGATTGCAGTATAGTGATGTAATTTATAGTTAAATTTGATTCAGTGCAGTTTCGTGTGATGCTACAGCGCTTTCTCTGACAAATTGTTGTTCATTTGGCATTTGAACCTGGGTGAGTATCATTCATATGTTTAAGAAATGGGTGTTTACACTAACAAAGTGTGGTCTTGTATTTTGGAGCCATCTTTCCTATCAGTGAGGCCTGATTTTTACAGTAACTGAGACATATGTGTGAGTGTAGTTTAAAAATAAAAAAAAAAATCATGTTTACAGTAGAAAAAAACCCAAACCCTAACATGTGGTTCTGTTGTAAGAGAACAGCTTTGGGAAGGTCTGAGCCCAGTGCTGTCAGAACAAGCGAGTAGCCGTGTCTCTGTGCCAGGTCCCTGTGTCCGGGCTGGGGAGGTGACTGGGCCACCCCTCTCCACGAGGCCTCAGTTGGGCGCGAGTGTCGTCGCGGTTGCCGTCCCAGCCGTCACGGTGGTGGGGCTGCGATGCTGCACCTGAAGCCGGGCTCCTGCGGCGAGTCAACATTGTCACTGTGAATTTGTGGCACCAAATGTCACTTGCCATATAACCTGATACCGGCTGGTTTCAGAGTTTCTGTTTTCAAGGTGTTCTACAAATATTAACTTAGTTATAACTATCAGCAATGACACGTATAAATGATTTTAATCTATATTTTAAAAGAAACTGCACATACATAATTTTGATTGTATTCCCCCTCTTATTGCAGGCATGCCTTCTAATGGTCTTCCTGTTTGGTTTTATCTTAAAATACCATTGTTCATAAAGGATTTAGTTGTTTGCTTCCTATTTAGTCTTTATTGAAAAAGTACTTGTTCAGTTTTTAGTATTTGTTCACTTGTTCAGTGAAGGATTCTCTGTCTCTGGGGCTTCACCCTAGCTGTGACAAAGTTGAGTGTGCTAGAGGAGGTGAAAAACCTCACATTTTATTGGGTGAAAAGGAAATAACTGTTTATAACAGTGTAACTTTAAAAGGACCCATTATCCAAATTATTGCATTCTCAGTAGGAAATCTGTAGTTCTGTTTTTTTCAACTTAGAAAATGAAATACATCATGACGATGATTTTTCTCAGCTGTAAAAGACAACTAAATAGATGACTGCAAGCTGAAAATGAGCATGGAAGGTTTTGGGTTGAGTACTTAAAAATTCCTACCCTATTAGCCAGGGAATAGAAGAACTGTTCATTGCACAACCTGTTTTCTTTACTTTCATTCCAACACCTTCAATACAACTGCACTTTTTGGAAAATCCTTCTCTAAAGCCACTGTGCAAGCAACAGGGTTATGTGCTAAAAATAATACTTCAGGAGATACAGGTGGGAATTATTTTCTTCCCCCTATCTTAATCTCTAAAGCTGTAAAGAGAAATAAAAATGCCATGGAGGTATTCTCTTCAGAACCTCCTAAAATAACAACTTCTGAGCAGGACCTCCTTCACCTGTCCCAAGCCGCATCTCTGCAGTGATGTCCAGAGGGATGCGGTGAAGATGCGGTTTGCAGCACGCGCTGGCGTGCGAGCTGTGCGAATCCTGCGCCGGGGCAGCCCGCAGCTTCGGGGCTGCAGGGGTGGGAGTACCTGACCCAGCCGTATTCAGATTTTAAAGCCTGCACCGCATGCTCCCTTACCAGCTGATCTGCGATTTCTGTATATGAGGCCAAAATGTCTGTAACAGCTTTAATATGAGGCCAGGAGAAGGATGGATTGTTTGTTTTACCTGTTTTTTTTTTTTTTTACTGTAGTTCTTTGACTTCAGCATTTTCTACTGCAGCCCTGTCTACTGGCCTAGGGAGGGAAAAGTTGCTGCATGGTTCACATGGCCATTCAGAAATGATTTTTAGTGGTATGCCAGAGTGCGCAGGGAATTTCCAGTTTCAGCAGCAGGTCGCACCTAAAGGCTTTACGCAAAGAAAGATGTTAGGCCTATATTCTTGGATCCACAGATTTTTAGATGTGAAGCATCATGTGACAGAGGTGTTTCACTCCCGGGTGATGTGGCTCTGCTTTATCAACATGTAATTTTATGCACAAGAATATTTTACAACCGTAAAGATTATTTTTAGTAGAGCTTTACTTCGCTGACAAGCGTTCCTTCCCTGTCTATTATCAGCTCATGTAGAGGCTGCTTAAATAAAAAACCTGTTTCTGGGTCTGTGGAAATCAGTGACAACATTTCCAGCGGTTTCAGCAGGGCAAAGCCAAGGGGGGGTTTTAACTAGGGAAACAAGAATTCATCCTCAATTCCTGTCAGATCTCAGCTGTCTCTTTAAGCCGTCTTCCTTAAAGAAAATTCACTTTCACTTACAAAATTAAGTCTGTTATGACTACTATGCTTTCATTAAGTGCTTCGTAAGGTTAAGTGACTCTCTAAGTAAATTAAATATTATGGACAAAGGTGGTAAAAATATGTAGAGATACCTTAATGCCTTGATTCTGCCAAAGTTTAGTCCTACATTTATGCTTAAGTATGTGAGTAGTCCTGTACAAGTTAAGGATGCAAGTGTTTTACGGTGACTGACTGGAATTTGTTTGCCACATGAAAAGTCCAAAATAGCTCAAAATGAATGGATTTGTGTGAAGTCTGAAGTTGTGTTAATTCCTTTGCTTATTTTTCTGTCCTGAAGACGGCAACGGAAAGCCACAGCATGTGTATAACAAATACGGCAAATCATGTGAACGTATCTGAGTAATCTCTTTGTTATGATAAACCAAATCTACACACTTAAACTTATATGGCCTGAGTATTCTGCTATCCTACTCCATGTGTTAGTGACTCATTAAACATTAACATCTCAAACTAATATGTTTTTTGGGGGGGAGAGCTGTTTTTAAAGCAATGGTGGCACAACGTCTGTAGCCTTCCTGCTTGTGTGCCTGGCCGCCGGGAAGCAGGAGGCACCATCCTGAGTTTGCAAGTTGCTCCTCAGCGCTGTCGGGTTGCTGTGGGCGGTCGGCTCAGTCCTTCCTCACTTCATCCTCCTCCTGGTGCAGCCTGCGATCGACCAGCTGGCTTGCCCAGGGAGGCCTTCTGTTGAGCACAATGGGCTGAGGGGTTTCCCATGGTGCGGGAGGGAAGGTCGCCCTGGTTCCTCACCAGGTTTTGGGGGAGAAGCCAGCAGTCGTCCTGGTGTCTCCTGAGCTGCCAGCCAGCCAAGCTGTGGCTAGCTGCAAGGATGTTCGAGATGCTCATCTGCCATATCAGAACAACATGAGTTTAGCTAAATTATTTTATAACTTCTGTTTGAGTCATATGGAGTGATAATTTAGGGCATGGCAGTCGTAAGTAGTGAACGCTCACAACACCATTTTCAACTGATGTGGACCTTGGGAGGTCAGCTTCCATAAATTCACTTGCTTGATACTTTAAGAGTTTAAATCCATTGGGAAGGCCGTCTCGGATTCCCTCCTTCTGTATCTCCTTGCTTGCCAAAGTCGTTCCCCCCCCCCCCCCGAGCATCACTGGCTTTTGCAAATTAATTTTAACTCCATTTTTCCAAGTTGCTGTGAATGGCTAGCTTACTTCTTTCTGCTTTCTTACAGCCAGCGCTTGTTTCAAAACTATGCTGATGGAAGGACATAGATGAAAAGTACTTTCAAAGATAAAGGGTAAAGCAAAATTCTTAAAAATTGGGCAAACAAAGAGGTCACATTCCCATATGGATATATATCTTTGGGTGCTTAAATGAGTATTTTTCTTTGAGGTTAGCAGGACAAGCTGTTTTGGAGAGAGAAAGGACTGATCACATTATCACGTTTGCAGGAGCAGAACCTGTTTGTTGTAAATTTAGAGGAGGGAGAGCTTTTCTTTATTTTTCCTTCCCCTATTCAACTGGTAAGCAAAGATTGATATATATTCTGAAAATTGTAGGTTATCTACAGAAAAGAGGGAAAGAATGCAGTTTTCTCCTGTTCGTTAGGATGCAAGAAGAAAACATTAAATAGAAATATATGTACTGCATCACTTTCAAAAGATCTAGCATGAGATACGTAAGCGAAGACATCCTTTCCCCAGTTTTCACTAGGCATTGCACTTCAAGTGGTGCTGATGTGACAGCGTGTTTGTCAAACCAGGGGTTAAGCTGAAGCTTTCCAGGTGTAAAAGCAAAGCTGCTGCGCTTGGAAGTGGGGATAGGGCTGAAGGCTGCAATATTTCCCATCGACTAAAGGTCAGTACTCCCCAATAAACTAATTTAACACTATACATGCAAATATTTTAATGGAATACCCCCTCAACATTTAATCTCATTGGACAATGTCATATTTATTGCTCTCCAGTTGCCATAGTCTTACAGGCTTTATCTTCGCTGAGCTGTTAGCCTCATGTTTTTGACTTCATTGCTCCTGCATTTGCCTGTGTTTATTGTGTGGCTTGTTATGATGAGATGCTCTAGAATTGTTTCCCCACCAGATGGAAAATTTGTCCGTCTTTGGGTAGGAATCACAGGGAATGCATTAAATTGCTGTCAGCCCTAGTTGATCTTTTTGCCATAATGATCTCTGAAGAGTGATATGTAGCTGAAGGGTGAGCTCAGTGTCCGTTACACTTATCCTTAAGTGTCTTGATACCTAACCCAGACATTTTTCTATAGGGACGGAAGAGAGGTTTGAACATACTCCTGCGTAGAGCCCTGATTAATTGTCCATGAAGCAAAAAGGGGGTCTAGCATGTTTAAACGGCTTTTTTGTCACTTTGTTTTTCTGGTCTTCCTCCAAACATTTAAAAAACTGGACACTGCCCCATCCCCAAAATTGGTAACTTGCATTTTTCTCTTTGAGGGGGGCTTTTTAATGAGATGTGCGAGAACTGTGTATTGGAAGGTTTTTGTTTTTGAAAGTAAAAAACTTTGTGTGCTGTTATTTACCACTGAACTGCCCTGCTTCATTTTCTTCTGTAAGACACCCTAAACCACTAGACACACAGATTAGTTTCAACCTAAGTCTGTCCTGTTCAGTGCTGTAAGAGTTCTGTAATTGCAAAATTTGGTGGGCAGAAATCTTGTGGGTGTCGTATGAAGAGGAATGCCATTAAAAATAACTAAATATCTCCAACATTTCTGAATTTGGCAAATGCAGTCTTCCCATTCCCAGCTAAATTACGTCTGAAGACATTTGGTGAAAATATGCGAGTTGACAGCTAAGACAGACAGAATTGTCCCCGAGTGTGCATTGCTTAAGTAATGGGAAAGGAACTTGTGAAAATAATAGAAATGAGACCGAAAAGTAATTTTGAGCAGCCTCTAAAATACCAGTGACCCAGACCGCTGTCTTGACTTCAGGATGGAGCTGTGGCACATTTAGCTTTGCAGACTCTCTTTTCTGACAGGAGCTGCAGCTGTGACAATTTGCAGGTGGAGAACTTTTCAGGAGTCTTTTCACTCTTCTGTGGTGTTGTAGCTGTGTAAGCATATAGGTATTAAGCATGTTTTGCGGGATTTTTTTCCTTCTGGATGTAGATACCATAATGGAAACCAGGAGGGAGTTCTGAGCAAGTAGGGCTGAATACTTATGATGGTATAGTAGTAACTAGATTGTGTCAGAGTTGAAATCTTAACGTAAAAAGGTAATGAAAATGAGGGTTATAATGGCAATACTATCTTAGTCTCATTAAACATGATATAACGCTGCTTGTATTTGGTTTTCTGGCTATGTGGGATAGTATTTGAGAATGTAAGGGTCACTGGAATTAAGCTGATGTCTTAAAACATAGCTTTTGTACATCCTGGGTTACACTAGTTTTTAACTGAACCAGGCGTCTGGATGGTGGGAGAAGTGGCCAAATATTCCATTCAGCTTATGGAAGCTGAAAGGGGGACAGTGAGAAAGTAAGGGCAAGATTTAGACTTCATTGGAATTTGACGTTACAACTCATCGTCCAATTTTGCAAGGTATTGAGCTCTCAGACTTCAGTCTGACAAGAGTACTCAAGTGTGTGCTTTACTTTTGGCAGGTGAATACTACTAGTCAAAACAGAGTATCCAGTAGGAATCAAAGCCTTTAGGTATCATTCAGTCGTAGGAATTTTACTTACTTCACCTACCTCTCTTTAAAACTTTCCTATCTGTTGTGCAGATGTTTAAGCTGTGTTTGTTCAAAATAATTTCTATTATTTTTTACCTATTCTTATCCTGTAGCAATAATACATATCAATGGAAATGTACGCGCAGGCTTTCTGGTTGAGTTTCAGCTTTTCTTAGATGTGTACAGACTGGCTATTTCAAGTTACACGCCTGTTCCACTCCGGGTGTCAGCAAGGAGTTACTAAATCCCCAGGAGAGTTAAGAGTGTTTTTGAAGGATTTGATGAGCTTCCAGTGCTTGATGGTCGCCACATTGTCGTACTGGAACCAGATGTTGGGTACCACATGTTTGTGTTTTTGGAGCGAAGTAGGTTAGGTGCTGTCTCTGGCCTGTAAAAACAAACATCAGTTTCCCACCCTAAAGCTCTCATCCCTGGGTCATCATCCTCACGATCCTGGCTATGGGAACAGCTTGCGTCAGCCTCCCAAGTTGTGAAACCAGAACTGTCTTTTCCGGATCTTCCTACTCTCTCTCTTCTGTAGCCTCTCAAAGACAAGACCTTCTGATTTACGATATTTATCCGTGAGGATTCTTTGACAGTGTAAGGTCAAAAAGATTTTTGAGCATTGCACTTAATGAGGATGCACATGAGCACTCAGTCCCGTGCAGAAACTCTCCCTGTGGCTGCTGAGAACCTGCTAGGACTTTGGGTAGATCTTGCTTTTCTCTTTCCCCCTCCGTTCATTTATGAGTTCCTGTTCCATGTACTCGGACCTTTTCAGGTTGGGCTTGCCTTTTATCCATTTCTAGTTGTCCTTGTGTTTATCTTCAGTTATCCTCCATGGCAAACATTAAAAAAGGAAGATAATATGCCTTTTTCTTGCTTTCATCCCTTTAGTTCATACTAAAAAAAAGCTGCTTTACTGTAGCTGTAGCCTATTATTTGGGTTGGCCGAGTCAAATGTTAATGAGTCCTTTTGTTCTCATAAATTATTTGTCTCATAAATGGACAAAATGGTTTTCAGCAAAGTACAGAGTATGATGCAGACTTTGCTAACAAATGAAAGATTCATTTTTTTTATACTGTGATTAAGATTACTTTTGCACTGCCTCAGAGTCATGCTTCTCCAAAGCACTGGCTTCCTGGATTTGGTTTTCAGTGATGGGTCTGTACCTCCACTGAATGTCTATAACTGATTTTGTAAGAGAAAGACTAATACAAATTTTCCATTGCTATTTTCAGGTTTTATTTGCTTTATCCCTTTGTTTTCTGCCACTGTTGTAATACAGCAAGATGTTTTTTGAGCACTGTCTTTTTCTTTTTTCTCTAAAGGGTAATTTCAGTTGAGTTGCACCCTACTGAGAGTAATGTGGTGAGAAACCAGTTGGCAGTGCTCTGTTCGGTTTTCATTTGCCTCTCTCTCTAAAAGTCTAAAAATATTCCTCCTACAGGAAATGTTTTTCATTCTGTTATGTCTTTTGCTTCCCGTAGGAGGTATTTCTTTTAATTTATTGAATAAACCTTTCTGAATTGTATTCCCCTAAGAGTTTAAGCACAATAGAGTCTTTGGGCAAACTGTCCAAGAGATCTCACCATCTTCTGTTTTTAGAAGACATGCAATTGTTTCTTTGTACAGTGCTGTCAAGCTCAGGGACAAGCTGACACTTAAATGAAATGGGAGAATTTGAAGCTTAAGAACGTGGATTAACACATCTGCTCTAACTTCTCAAATTTTGTTGTTTTGATCATACATATCTCATATTTATCCTTCTTAAATCATAAAGAAATCCCTCATCTCTTTTCCCTGCCCTCAATTTTAAAAGGATTCTGGGCAATATTTCGATCTCTATCTCATTACCACAATTTCTTTTGTAAGTGGATGTGTATATAGGAAGGCTAAATCCTTGTAACATCCTGGTTGGAAGTCAGCAATGTTTAGCTGTTAATTTAACGTGGATGACAGTGCAGACTGTTATTTGAAAGGGGTGGTGGGGAAAGAGAGGCTGGAACAGATTACATTTTCATGCTCCAAAATAAGACCCTATCTACTCTATCCTAAATTAGAACAATATGGCTGAGTTTTCTTGTGGCTATTTCATAACATTCCTGCTGACAAAATATGGTGTGCCTTTTGCTCATTGCTTCACTACTGTTTCTCAAGCATGTGTTCGTGTCTCTGCATCTAGTGACAGCCCTTGTAGCAGCCTGCCACAGGGACATGTCTCGTAGGTCTTTAGAAGGGGACAGCGTACTCGCAAATGATACACAAAGTGGGCTGCGCCAGAGAGTGGGTACCAAACCATAGCCAGCTGGGAGAATTAGGCGGCCAAATTACTTAAATAAACGCAATTAGAAGTTTTACTTTTTTCTGGGATAACGTGCCTTAAATTCCATATTCACTAAAGGAATGTGATTTAATTGGCAGTCAACCTGTATGGAGGGCTTTAAGCAACTTTTTAATAGAATAATTAGTTAGATTTACATTGATAAATTTGCATATTTTAAAAATCTCTAGCACGCTGACCAAAATGCTTCTGATCCTTTTCTTTGCTTGAGGTCTGAGCGCATACCATTTCCACGCTCTGTCGAGGCTCAGACGGAACCTTTCTGTTTCATAAACCTCAACAGGGGCAGGATGAATGTGACAGCTGAGCATACTTTTCTTTCTTGGACTGAACTATGTAACAGAGCCTCCTGCCTGTTTTTTAGCCCAAATGCAGCTAAATTACACCACCTCACATGGATCAGAGGAAAACCTGTTAGATAAGTTAGTGAGTGGTGGAAAGTGCATAATATGGAGAACGGGGTGGCTGTGTAATGGGTTGTATGGGCAAAAAAGGTAACCGGCAGGCCAAGGGAGGTGTCTTCGCCCTTACGAGTCCACATCTGGGCTCCTTTGTATAAGGGAGCTGTTGACATACTGGAGTGAGTGGAGTGGAGGGCCATCAAGACGGTTAGAGGATGAGAGGGCTTAATGCACAAGGAAAGGCTGAGATTTGTTTCAGCCTGGAGAAGAATAAGGGGGGTTGTAATTCGACTTTTACTACCTACATGGGGACTAAGGAGAAGATGGAGCTGGGTGTTGTCAGAGTTGCACAATGACAGTCACAAGTTGCAGCAAGAGGAATTTTGAGTAGATCTAAAGAAAAAACCATTCACAGCAGGAGTGGTTAAGTGTTGAAATGGGTTGCCCAGAGAGGCTCTGGAATCTCTGTCCTTGGAAATTTTCAACCCTTGACAGGGCAAGGCTCCAAGGAACCCAATCAAGTTTTGAAGCTGGCCCTGGTTTGAGCAGGAGATTGGACCAGATGACCTCCAAGGTCCCTTCTGACCTAATTTTTTCTGTGATTCTGTGACTTTTGAGTATCATTTCTTTCCACAGTAGAATGAAAACTCTGCTGTCTTCCCTTGTGCTGCAACATACCTTTGACGGAACAGAAGTTGCTGGGTTACTGCAGAAAGTATCGTGCTCTCCAGCATCAACATTGGAAGCAGGCTTATAAGAAAAGTGATTTCTTTCATTGCACCGTTCTACAAAGTTGTTGCTGTGGTACCACTCTGTGAGGCATAGCCTGCCATTACACTGCAGCTACACTGCTGGTGTCTCACAAATGCAAAGAAAGCCAGGGTGGTTTTTTTAAATGTCAGTAAAATTAAAAAAAACAAACAAAACAAACAGCCAAATTCAAGTGTTTCGCAGACACAGCTTGAGAGTGCTCTAGCAGAACTTCAGCAGGGATTTGGCAGGAAAATTTCAGTAACTACTTGCCAGGTAGGCCTCCTGCCAGCTTGTTTAACCAAGCCTGCCTGCATATTCCAGCATTAGGGAGCCCAGGGTTTGCAAGGTATCTACCTTCAGGCCAGTGTGCTGTTGGGACAGACCTGCTCTGAAGTTGAGCTCCATCTGCTTTTGTGGGTTATTTAACTTTAGGTTTAAAAATATTGAACATTTGACAAAACATCGTTATCTTTTCCTGACCCGTTTTCATGGTGGTTCAGTGTGCTCATGACAGCCCATATGATGTGCTGCCTAAAACACTTCCATTCCACGCCTGTAGTAAAAGGATGGCACAGAAGCATTCCTCAGTTCAGCTTTTCTAACTTCCATATTTTGTCATCTTCCTGAGTGTATTATAAAAGTAAAAATAATCTGGGAGAGAAACGGAAGAAGAAGGAAAAAAACTGAAGAAGTATGCAAGAAGGAAAGGAAATCTCCTGCTGAGCTTTGGGCTGGGAATTGCATCAGATACACAGAGAAATAGGTGTGGCAGTAGGACAGTTCAGGCTTTGCCTATATTGTCTTACACAGCAACAGTTTAACCTGATCTTGACCTTACAACTTAGGAGCTTAAGGGTACAGTTATGTAACTGGGATCAGTCAAAGCTAAACTAAACTGGAATAGGCAGATGGGGCCACAGGGCCTGGAAAAAGCTGGTACCAAATTGGCTTCCTGAACTAAATGCTTCCACGCTGCTATTTAAAAGGAGCACAGGTCATAATTTGCTGCCACTTACAAGGCAGTAGTGGGCTTTTTTGAGCTTCTGGAATACATTGGTCAACATCTGATCTCCTGTGTCTCTTCTCCTTGCTCTTGGGAAATGGTTTTGGCAAGTCTGCATTTACTGGCAGAGGTTTTGTCAAGCAGGTGCAGCCTCCAGCATCGAATATGAAATTGGGCTGACAGAAAGATCTTGCCCACAGTAAAACAAGGCCTTGATGGCTCGGAATCATAACCTTTTGCAGTCTCAATAAGCGCTCTTCTCCTTGAATGGAGAAGAAAATAAAAAGAGAAAAATGGTGACTGTGGATTACAGCTGCGTGGTTCAAACAAAAGGAGGTAAGGAAGGGGAGAAGACCGAAACAGCGTAAGAAGTGAGTAGCTAAGTAAAACGTCATTAGGGCTGGAAAATAGGATTGCCTCTGAAGTGCCACCACCGCTGGGAAGAGGAGAGCTGTGACTCCAGCTTGGGCCTCCCTGCCCCATCTCACTCGTGGTGTGACGTCCTGGTTTCCTCCTGGAAAAGCTGCGCCCAAGGTGCTGTCCTGGGGCTGCTCCGTGGAAGAGAAGCTCCCACCTCCAGAGCAGTTTGGTGAGATGAAAGGTGGGTGTTGGACCCAGCAGTGCATGGTCCTTACTGGCTGCCGTGGCGCGTTGCGCTCCCTGAATAGTTCTCGCCATCGTCTCGAGCGATGAGATTTTCTGAAGCCCCTGACTCGCTTTTGAAGATGAACCTCAAGTTCCTAGATTGTTTAGATAGTTTTTGAAATCTTGTTCTAGATCTTTTATATCCTTACTTTTTGTTATAATAATTAGAGCCTCCTTCCTTTCTTCTTCCTTCCCAGAGGAGGAGGTCTGTAATGTTGAGGTCTTCCACACAACTCAATACCATTTTTTAGCAGTGAAAGGGGTCTTCTGTCTTGTCCATATGCCTTCTTGAGCTGTTTCTCTTTTTAGTAGCATTTTCAACTTGTCTCTCTAAATATTGTTTGCATTTTGTTTGTGCTTGTTTTGTGGCAATTACTGTGTGCTTTAGCACAACTTGCTCTATTACATTTGTCTTCTACTACCATTTGTTGTTTTCAGCTTGTGACAGGCTATCTGCTTGTTTTTTTGTAACATGTCTTTAGGCTGTATCAGTGTGTTATTAAATTTCAAATGTATGCACTTTATTTCTTCAATCCAGTAGCATCCAGCTTATACACTCAGATTGTAAATGGAAATTCTGATTGCTGTAGAGTGCGGGATCTGGCATAAGTGCCAGAATTAAAAAGAGAAGATCTGCTGTTCTTCGGTAACTTCTTCCGTCCTTGTGATAGCTGGCCTGGAGGGGACACTGGGGGAGCTATGCCGCAGTGCTGTATTTGTCAATCAGAGCTTCCTCTCTGGGAGTCTTTTGAAAACAAAGCTCCCTGGTGTTTAGATACTGGGTTCGAGGGCTTGGTTGTTTGGGAATCTCTCTGACAAACTGGCTGGAAGCTGGATATTGTCTTGCTTTCATTGGAGGAAATCCTTCCTGTATCCCAAAGGCTGCTGAAGGCTGCAGTCCCAGCCGAGCCAGGGAGGTGCCACTGCAGGAGGAGTGGGTAGAGATAATGGGGCATGATCTGTATTGCCTGTGCTCCACAAACGCCAGCTTTTACACCGTGCCTTCCGAATCCTGATGGCAGGGGTAGGGAACAGAGAGAGCGCTCATCGCTTGACAGGTTGAAGAGCTGTTGCGCCCTGGAAATAAGAGACGTTGGGAGCAGCGATGAGCAAATCTTTATGGCAGTTGTGGTGGCTACACAGTTTGTTATGGTCTCAGGTGGCAGGACACCTTTCCTAAGTGCTTTGAGCTCTTGGAAACCCTTCTTCTGGACCAAGTCCAGCTACTTGGACTTACCATTCAACATGAGATTTAGCCATAGACCTTTTTTGGAGCCGAAGATAGCAGGCTTAAGATGTCACTTGAATTACAGTTGAAAAGAAGGATTCCTGCAGTGAATTATTTATTCCTGGCCTCCTTACAGTTTTTTGAAATATGCTCCTTTGGTTGAGATAAAGGCATTTGATAACCATATTGCTGTGCTAGAGGGTGACTGGCCGCTTTAATTAAAATAGGACCAAAGCATTTGTAGGAAAGCAGGAGGTCTTCTTCTGCTGGATCTAATTCAGACAGATGGAGTGGAAGCCAAGAAGCAAGGAGAAATATGGTTGGCAACATCTGGGGTAAATCAAAGCAGAGCTAGAAGGGAGCAATTAGTTGGGATGTTCCCAAGGAGAGTGTGGAAGATGTCTGTAGAAGGTAGATAGCAGGGGGAACTACAGAGGGGCTTGCTTGCTGACCCCTCTTGAAAGAAAATCCAAGGCTAGAGGAGGCTGAAAGCAGAAAAGGAAAGGGGAGTTTGCTTGGCATGTTCCTTGGAGCCAGTGATAAAGTGCCTGGGGAGCAAGGGAAGGGGTCTCTTTCCAGGCTTGAGGACTGGGAATGATGGTGCAGCAGAAGCAGCTGCTGAGCTGTCGAGGGCACAGAACAAGCAGCATGCGGGGAGCGTAATGAGACCTCCCATCAAGTCCAAAGGTTATTTTTTTTGTTATTTTGGTTATTTTATAACCGAGCCTTTGCAAGCAGAGAGACTGAGGAGCCCGGCTGGGAAGGGCATGAAAGATTTGGGAAGGACTGGGATAGCTGAAGAGAGATCTGGTGACCGCTGAACATAGAGGGAGATGGAACCGGGGTAGCTGTTGTGTTGTGCGCTCAAAGTGCCATATATATTTTGGGATAAGTGGTTGAGTTGCTGAGGTTTGTCTTATTAGCGAAGATTATTTTGTGCAGTGGTGAAGTGTTCTAATTTGCTTTGCAAGCCTTAATGAAGCCTGGAATTGAACCCCTGAGGAGAGAAATAGTGAATTGCATCTCTATGTTATCACACCTTCTGTGAGGGGTAGTTGCCCAGGAGAGCCAGACTGCAAGTAGTTGATGGGAGGAAAGGGAAGAGTTTAGTAGCACAATAAGGGAAAAGGAAACTAGAGGTGCTTTTGGTATTATGAACTGCAGGGGAATTATTTAATTTTTGTGACAAAATGTTTCGCCTGTAAAATATGTATATTTAATACATATATTGTTTCTTTCTTCCTAAACTTGCAAATAATGTTTGCTATGTTATTTTTTTGCATGGAAGATATTCTTTGTGGCTGGGTCTTTCTCTTCCATGAAGCATTGCCACGTGGAAAAATGTTAGTTTAACCATTTCACAACAATCTAAGTACATCTGGAGTCCAAGTTACTAAAAAGCTGTATGTTACTCGTACATTGAAATTTTGTATAATGCCAAAGAAAAGAAAAATCATGTAAAATGTACCATTTCTTAGTAATGTACATCTCTCTGTTGTAAGGCAAGGTTTTATTGTCCATCTCTTTCTTTGTTCTGTCAGGAAACGTCTCCCAGCTATGAGATGTGGTTTCCTGGAGATGAGACACTGCAAAGCAGGGTGAGTGAAGTTCGTAGCGGGTAGAGCTGAGGCTCCTCAGACATGTGTTTGAAAGCCCAGTGTGGTGAGTCAATGGGATATTGCTTGGCATTCCAGCACAGCAACTCCACGGTTGCGTAGACCACCACACCAGGGACCACCGTGCTCGATTGAGATGACATTAGGTGTCCCTGCGAAACTCCTCCAGCTGCCTTTTACTGAGGAGCTTCCAGAACAAGGAGGCATGTGAGCAGTTGTGAGATCAAATAGTTGGAGGTCACTTGCCTCCGGAGAGAACTGGAGGGCTTCTGCCTTTACTTCAGAGTGAGGAATTGGTGATTTATGCTCAACTGGCGCAACATCAATGTGTAGAAAAGGATGTAACATACTGAATTTGGAAGAAATGAAGATTTTTTTTTTTCCCATGCTTTTTATTAGGATAACTCTGGAAATACTCTGTTTCTGGTTTGCTTTTGTTCTTCCCAGCTTTTTAGGAGATACTTGTACTAAAAGAGTTGAGGCAGTGCTCAAGACCATTGAGGATGAAATTCATTTACCCAGCTTGGAAAAGGATCAGCTGCAGATTTTACTGCAGGGACTAAGAAAGCTTTTGCCCTTTCCTTCTTCCTCCCCTGGTGCTATGGATTTGGGCTACATCCACTCTGGAAGAACATATGTTTTATTTACAGTATGCACAGTTTAGATGCTTCTTAGAGTTATCTTTTGACTTCCTTTGGAAGAGTGAGACAGAAGCAGTGGGCAGGCGATCGCTGGGTCCTTAGGAGCTGCCTGGGGGTGGCTCACTGAAGCACCGGGAAGGGACAAGGCTCAAAAAATCAGATCTCCAGATGAGCCTGTGGATTTGATGGCTAATCCACGCAGGAGCATGGGAAGCATCTGCTGTGAGGTCTAGGTCTCTGTGCCACATGGCCCTGCTGAGTAGGGCAGTGGGGTTGGGTGGGATTTGGCAAGTGCTGCTGGGTGTTTCCCTGATGGGGGGAAGAGGATGCAGCATTAGTTATTTCTGGAAACTACACAGCCTAGAGAAATTATATTTAGCTGTTAGATAACTGGTTTAAACGGGGATTATGCCCAAATTAGGGACGAGACAGTAAAGCTGAGTGATAAGAGTATCTGTTGTTTCTTCCCTGACTGTGGGAGGTTGAGGGACAGAAATGGGCATCTGACAGCATGATAATCTGCACAGAATCCAGAGGATTCGTGTGGGCATCCCTGCACCATGGGTCGCCTTGCATTGCAGAGGTGACTTTTACATTAACATAGTGTCTTGGTAACCTATTTGTGGGTTAGGATATCACTGTACAAGGTGTTGTATAAACACAAAAGACATTTTTTTTTCTTCCAGAAATTTTACGGAAGAGACAACAGATAGACACAGTTGCACCAGGAATTGTACAGAGACTGTTATGTGATATTTAGTGGCCTCAGCAAACAAACGTTTTGCCCTTGCTAAGTTTTAGAGAGTCTTAAGTCATGGTAATAATAGGTTAGTAGTACAGATATTTAGGGGTAATTTGCTCAAGAATGAGGGGAGAAAGCGTGAAGCTCCCAGTACACAAAACTGGGTAACAGAGACCTGACACAGTGGAATGAATGTAGGCAGTAGCTGAGGATGATGGAGAGGATGGGACTAGTTAGGGGGGGGATATGTTTAATGTTTGATTTAATAACAGGCTGAGATGCAATGGAAGGCTACATAGAAAAAAGCAACATCATCAAAGCCAAATAGTCTTTGCAGAGCATTCTGGATGAATATAATTAGAGCAGCACGGCGTTGGAGAGGCGAGGAAAGAGAATGCCAGAGCCATTGAGAAGATAGAAGTCGGTTTAGGATTTCTAGGTGGGTTTTGTACTGAAAAGGCTGTGTATTGACAATTTGTGTATAAATATAACTTCTGGCTCCTGGCTGAAGGTGGGTGATAGGAAGAATACTGCATATACTGACCTTTGTTGTTTTCCTGCCTCCCTTTCCACAGGTATCAGATTTTCCCTGTGTCCTGGAGAGTATGTCTAGATGCACAGTGCAGTGTGGTGTAAAGATCTCTGGTCTATGCTGGGAAGCCAACGTGGTGCAGGGCTGCTGCGCTGGGTCTGCTGAGGTCCCAAAGTAGTGCAGCCATGATTCCGCAGTGACTAAGCTAAGAAATCTAATAAAACCTAATAATCTCTTGAGGAGAGGGTGCCAGGTACTGGGAAACTGCAGTAATAATAAATGAAAAGTAAATGAATTTAAGTATCAGTCTACTTTTATCTCTACAGTATCTAAGTTAGTTTCATTAGCACATGCTATACCTTACTGGAGTATTGGATCATGCTTGTACTGTGAAAGGAGTTTGACATCCTTTACGTGTGACATTACCTGGAGATGAAGCATAAACCCAAGTTCAGCTGTTGCCCCTGTAGTGATTGATACCTGATCACCCCACTTGCCTCCTGTCCCAACTGGAACCTGGCTGGCTCTCTGACAGCCCCTTGCCTGGGGCATTTTTATTCCCCTTCCCAAGAGGTGTCTTACGATCTTCTTTCTTGATCCCCATGAGCGGTGTTGTGACGGGGGGACGGTGCACCTTATCAGTCAGTTACTGGACAGCTGTGGTGGCTGTGGAGGTACTACCCCTGTGGTGGGTTACTGTAGCCTGGTGGCTGGACAAGAGGCAGAGGCATCATCGTCAGAAAGGGAGGAGGTTATGTCTATGGTTTTAAGTACACAAATTTAAACTCTAGGCAGAAACACTTTTTTTTTTTTTTTTTTTTTTTTTTTTTTTTTTTTTTTTTGAAAAAACA
>NW_010973231.1:3214919-3363238 GCF_000737465.1 Haliaeetus leucocephalus
AAAACCTTTTTTTTTTTTTTTTTTTTTTTTTTTTTTTTTTTTTTGGTAACAGCAGCAAAAAGAAGGTTTTGATGAACGATACCAATAGGCTAAGTAATTCCTTTTGTTTGAAAGTTATTCAGTTTATTCCAAGGACGTTTTGCAATGTTTTCTTTGCACATTAAATGTCTTAATGGAGAACTGGCATCTTGCTGTGAATTATTAACACTTACCTAACACGTGTTTACATATGTTTGCCTTGAAACTTAGCTCTGTAATTCTGTCTGAAAACACTGAGTTTTTGAGGCTGTGCTTTAATAAAGGTGCAGATGAGGTAGGAGAAAGTGGCTGCCAGTTGTTCATACATAGCAGTTGTGCTGAGCCTCCTCCAGTGTTGCTAACTCTGAATTTCTGAGTTTCTTACCTGTTTGTTATGCCCACTCAACTACTTCTCAACTGTTACTCTGTCAGCAGCAGTAATTGTAAGCCTCTTCTCT
This sequence comes from Haliaeetus leucocephalus, assembly GCF_000737465.1. Classification (NCBI taxonomy): domain Eukaryota; kingdom Metazoa; phylum Chordata; class Aves; order Accipitriformes; family Accipitridae; genus Haliaeetus; species Haliaeetus leucocephalus. The sequence goes on from NW_010973231.1 coordinate 3,215,396, forward strand.
AAATAGTTTCTTTATTATTTCTCTCTGAGAAGGGCAAACCAACCTTCAACCATACGCAGTACTCTGGAGCGCTTCGTTGCCTGGAGCCCCATTCCTGCCTGTACCCAGCCCTGGACCACAGCAGCCGGTGGGGCACACGCCAGGGCACAGCTTTTGTCTTCTTCAGCACCTCAGCCCCCTGACAAGGAGAGGGGCACCCCGAAGCGTGACACTATGTTTCTTTTGGATGGGTGTCTTCATGTTGTCCACTCCATACCTTTTTGGAGACAGACTGTCAAGTTTCCACCTTGTATAATGGTTAATAACGTCTCACAAGGAAGTTGCTGGGTATTATAGCCAAGGCTGTGTGGTACAGTTCCTGGTCCTGATCCTGGTGCCCTCCAGAACTATATCATCGTCCCCAAACCAGGGATGACTTCTGTGAGAACTTGCTTTGATGGGAGGGAAACTTCAGTAAAAATTGGTTTTGCAGTGGCCACTTTTTAGTACTGGGGAAAAAAAGAGACAAAAGCACAATAAACCACCAGAAGCTGAAGACCCATTCTCTATTTATGAGGCCAAATATCTTACTTGGAAATTCAAGTTGAGGAATGTGACTTGAATTATTGGTGACCTTGTCACTTGAGAAGATGAATTGTTAGCTTTTGTCCTGGAAGACGGGTATTTCTGTGCCTTGATTAGATCTTTGTATGAGAAGTTGAGAGTAGAACAGGCAACTTCTAATCTGGGGTTCAATAATTCAGCCTTGTTAGGGCACCAGTGGCTTTCACAGAAGTCCTTGCCCTAGTAGTTAGCCATTAGCAAGTGGAATCTAATGATTTACCTTTATCTGAACAAACATCTTGTAAAAGGACAGCACAAAGGATCCAGTGGCAGATGCAGTGAAGCCTCCCCTGACCACTCTAAATTTGTTGTGTTGGAGGCAAACACACCGAAATCTTCCCTGTGTAGCAGTTGCAGGTCTGCATGCCTGGGCTTTGCCACCAAAGGGTTTCTCTGCAGTATTGGTGGCACTGGCGAGACAGCCAAACGCGCCTGGCCGTCCTTGGGTACGTGCCCCCCTGCCCTGCGGGATATCCCCTGAAGGGCCCGCGTCCACTGCGTGTGCCATCTCACCTACGGGACCTGGCTTGAAGGTCCCTTCATCGGAGGTGGGTGTGAGTAAGGTACCCGGTACGCTGCTCCTCCATCTTTTTCCCCAGCTGAGTTGTAAAGGTGTACGTCGCGTGGTGTTAAAATCAGGAGGAGGTGACTGGGCTTTGCTTCAAAAATAGCTTATTTGACTGAAAGAGTAGAAGTGATGGAGTTGTGGACATCCAGGAAAATGGTAGGTTTGAAATTAGGGAAACGGGAATATGCTTTAAGCATTAAGACATGTAAAAGCACTTTTCACTCCCCTTCTCTTAATTACATGCAATGTCATAAATAGAACAAGAAAAACGATACTGTTCAGTGAGTGTTTAATGTGTAAGATTTTACATCTTTTCTTTTTCAATCTTTTCATCTTAAATGGCAGTTATCAAGGTGAATCTTGAAATACATATTGTAGTTAATTCTATCTTAATTGATGACTCTCTTTAAACTACTTGAAAAAATAAGAATTTGAATTTTAAAGGCGTACAGTTGGCTCTGCTTAAAGGCATGTATATCGGCTTTTGGTTGATTTCTGATCCTGGGCTCCAAGTCTGCTCATAGACGTAGCAGGAGAGCACTGCTCACAGGCAGAATTAATTAATATTTATGGTGCCTTTATCTTGCTAGAATGTGCTAGACTTCAAAGTGCCATGCTTTGATTGTTTTGTAAAAATGCAAGGCGCTAGTCTGTAGGAGAAGTATTTCTAGCCAGAAAATCAGAGATTTTTGTAGCAAGTTCTGCTCTTTTAATTTTTTTTTTAAACTGGAGAGTTTTGTATGACTGATGAACATGAAGCTTTATCAAGCAGCATGCTGATTTTAATTGGCATGGTTTCTTTATCAGTGGTGGTCTTATTTAAAACATGCCTTAACATCTTATGGAATTAATTAAATATTACTTTGCAAATGGTATGGTGTTTCAACAGATGTGTAAACACCATGCTCCTCCTAACAGGAAAAGGTCACAAATAAGTCAGCTTTAAAATTAGGGTTGGTCATGTAATGCTTGTGAAGGAAGTACGGTCTTTTATACTGAAAAAATAGAGGGTATCCTGGTTCCTATTTTGGGACTGAAGCAATATCATTTTTTGTCAGGGAATCACAACACATGGTCCATTTTTAATACATGTGTTTATTTTAATAAAATGAAAACTAATATTCAATCAAAAAAGCTATAGTGCGATGCTGTCAGTCAGGACTCTGTTGTGGTCTCCGCTCGACGGTATTTATTTCTGTCTGTGATTGGGGTTTGTTTTTTCAGTTAATTTGCCTTCCCGTAGTAGGGAGGACTGTATTCATTAGATTTTACCATGCCTAATCTAACATGAACACCTGCTGGGAAGCTGTAATACAACATCAACTGCGGTGGTGAGATAAGGACCTGATTTGTTTTTACTTGACACTGTTTCATATTTACTGTATTTCTTTAAAAAACATTTTGGAAATTTTGGTTTGGTGTGCATATTTGTTTAAGCTGTCCCATCAATCACCGCTATGTTTTACTTCCGTAGGCAATGCCGTGTCTGACTCCAGTATGTCCCTGCACGAGTCTCTTGATAATCTTTTGTGTAAGACATGATCTGCCTCCTTCCAGACTTCCTACATCCACAGGCTTATTTAATTTTGAGACTTTTTTTGTTTCACTGTTCTTCTTTGTTCTGTAGATGACTCCGTACTTCATGGCTTAGAAAGATCTTCATAGAGAGACTCATTCATATTGCGGGAGGAGTAAGCAACAATCATTTAGAAAGTGTGTTGCTCCTATGACTTAATCCAATATACTGAATGGGAAAGAAACAACGAATGTGTATGATTATTGTCATATCTGCTATGCTGTTTGCAACCAGTGAATTAACACATGAATACATTTATAAGATGGTATTTGTGGCAAAATATTTTTAATCATTTTTGTATGGGGTATGACATTTCTTTGCTTAGATGCCTTACCACATCTTGGAAGGAGACAGTTGACACGTCGTTCGTGTTAGAAGTAGCATTCAATAGGATATGAATTATTTTGTCCTTATATATATGAGCAGTATTATATTCTGTCCTCCTCTGCTCCCAGGAGGATAAAAACCAGATAAAATTGATATTAAGTGTGTATATTCCATGCATATCCAGAATGACAGAATGAGTCAGTGAACTGAGGATCTATAGGGCAACACAAATTAATGAGCATATTTTATCTATAAGTGCTGGGCATTTATATTGGTGCTTTATAATCTGATTTATGTGGATGTATGTTTTTAAATATCCCTTGAACTGAAGGACATCACTCATTTTGATGTTTCCCTATAAATACAATTTCATCTATATATGCTGAGATCAGAAACAAATATGCAGCTGAAAAGATAAGATTTAAAAGAACTACACCCATATAACATTGCAAATATATTTCTCACACATGCATATGTTTCTGTATAGTTTTGCGCATGAATAATTTATGTACATTCAAATAAAGGACAAAATGTTTCCCACATTTGGCTTTGGCAGGCCGAATAGTATGTGTGAAAACTGGACAAAAATAAAGATTCATTATTGGCCTCACATCTGAGGAAGCTCTAGAGCATAATATTTTCCTCCAAAGTCCTCTTTAAGCTTGTGTTTAGTAAATTTAGTAAAGCACCATATAACTGGTTTTATTATGTGACTTTCACAGGTGCTTTTCATTCTTGCATGTGATTGTGTATCCACTGCTTGTTCCAGCAACAACATTAATATGTTTAGAGTTATAGAAAAAAATGTGCAGAGCATCATGCTAGAGAAATTTGGGGTGACCGTGTAATTAGTGGCTGCTTCCCGCTTGAGTTTAGAGTCAAAGTTATCATCAAAAGTTTCCAGGTTTGAATGCATACATTTGCAAGTTTTGTGTCCTTGTTAGGTGGCCTTTCATACAGGATTGTGCTTATCAACTGCCAAAATGCTAAGGCTGAAAGAGAAGGATGCTTTTTTTTTTATTTAAGCCAGTCCATCCAGGTCAGAATTCTGGGAATGCTCAAAAAATAACAATTACTTCGTTACATTTCTATCTATGTGTGGAAATGTGGAGTTGTTGCAGTTGCTTTTTTTTGGTGTTTTGTTTGGCTTTGTTAATGGTGAGCTGCAAATGAAATGATTAAAATTCCACCCACTTCAGCACAATCTGTATAAACATGGGCCTTCAGAAGGCCAAGGCTCTTTTAGTTTTAATCTGAAAAATTTTCAGTGTCTTTGTATCTTGTTTCCACTCTGTGTCAGATTATTGAGGTCTGCTCCATTAAGGTAATTCAAAATGCTTCATGCTTCCCTGGCTAATGATAGCAGTAGGTGAGGTGCCCTCTCCTATTCCCCATCCTCAGTTTCCCCGAGGTCCCCCACTGGCTTTCAGAGCTTGCTTGAATTGGGGCTCGGCTATTTTTGTGAAAATGCATTCACCCATAACTCCTTAAAATGTGTTTCATTTCTTTAGGATAATTAACTCCGGGTTGCAGACAGCCTTCAGGAGTAAGGAACAGACTGCCAGAGAAAATGCAGTTAATTTGAAGTGATTTGGGGGCTCTCAGCAAAAAACTTTCGCAAAACTTTCTTGTCCATTGTGAGTAGGTAAACATGCAAACTGCCTCATCACATTGCTTCAATAAATGTAGCTGCAGACATGTGCTGTGGGTAGTCAGACAAGCAAAATTCCCTTTAACCAAGGAAAAGAGAAGAAAAGAGGTCACTGGGAATATCGCCAAACCTGTAAAATTTATCTGGAAAATACAAAGGTGTGAATCACACCTGTAATGTCATTAAGAGTAAATTACAGTAAACTAGAAAAAAAAAAAAAAGTATTCAGTTGTCTTTCATCCTCACATGCTTTTGGCATTCTCGAAGTTTGTTATTTAACCTTTGGGGGAAATTTTCCAGGTGCTAAGGATGTCATATGCTGTCTGTAGCTGAGTTACAACCCCTTGTCTGCTTCTTGTCTGGGTCTTCAGTTATATTTTTATTAGTAGTCCTTTAAATCATGTTTGAGTTTGCAGTTCAGACTGGTTAGCTGAAGTGACTTTAATCACTGATTTTAAATGTGTACTTAATTAGTAAGACAGGGATTTGATTTAAAACTTTTTGGATTGTATTTCATAGTTATTTTTCTTGCAAGATTGATTTGTATTGATTGAGAGCTGTTTCATGTGCTGAGTGTCAATGGGAATATAATCTTTTCCTTAATTTGGTACTACTTTTGCTACTCAGACTTACAAACTGCATACATACTCTTTGATATAGATGGTGCATAATGTATGTAGCATGTGGTCATATTTTACTCATCGTGATGTCTTCTTGGAATTCAGTTCATGAGGCAGAAAATCAGTATTACAAAATTGTTTAAATAACACTGAGTTACATATATGAGAAGCACTGAGAAGTGTGTAAAACCATGTTTTGCTGTTGAAACTAAGGGAATTATTAATCAGTCAAACAACACTATATGTACATTAAAATTATCATTTTAATTTGGATGAGGAGTGTGCATTTTGAAGCAACTCTGTTGATCATCGGCACTTATTGAGCTTAGGTTCACATCCTGGAGCAGCGTTGGAGCATGTGGACGGAATTGCTTTTCCATGAAATCAGACTGCAAAATGCACTAGTGCGTGATCAGCCTACATCATGTACACTGGACATTTGAAAAGCAAGTTGTGCTTTGCCTCTGTAGCTGGAGGAATTATTAACTTGTTAGAAATCCTGGATGGTATCTGTAGGTAGGACTATGTAAATGTCAGAATGGACTGTTCTTGGTTTCCATTTTTTTCAGATTTTAGAGCTATATCAGCCTCTTCTGCCAAGTTTTTATAGGTTTGGAGGGGGAAAAAAATCCTTTCTTCCAATCAGTTCTTCAGCTTTTAAATGAACTAGTTCTTGAACTGGGCTGAACTGCAGAAAATGCTCTTTATTAGCAGCAAAATAGTTTCTGATTGAGCAAACCACTTTGCTGATTTATCACTTCCATGCATCCTACGAGTCCTTAAGCAGTTTGTTCTCCAGTTGAGTGGTTTAACTTCCTTGTAAACTTCATCAGCAGATGTGTGCTGTTTGAATTTAATATCAATTCCTTTAATACAATGAGAAAACTTAAGATTATAATAAATAAGATTTTCACATTCTAAAAGTTTGTTGTTTATTCTTTTGGGGAAATTTTCTTCGTGCTAAGGAAGCACGAAGCTACACTGTAGCTGAGTTATAACCACTTGTCTGCTTGTCTGAACAGATCTATTTAGAAATAAAATAACTAAAACCTATAAGTATCCATCTTGTCAGTCACTTATACTTCTGTTGTTCAGAACCCTTGGATGCAAACCATACCTGGCCCTCGTTATTTCTGCTCTGTCTCATCGTCAGCTATCAACAGTATATTTCAGGAACGAGCAAGTATGGTTCGCTAAAATCTTTCCACTCTACAGATGGAAAGCAAAAGATGCAAAGAAATCACGCAGCTTTTGTGTATGTTCTTTATCCACGCGCCCACCCTTCTACTACCTGTCTTGCTTTCTTTTATTCCAAAATGTGTCATGACCATGAGTTTCTCTTTCAGCAGATGGCTAGGACCACCCTAGGCTTAAGAGGTGATCTTGGAGCAAGTGAACCTCTTCTGTGCTTGTCGTACCCGCGTCAGCTGTGAAGTAAGCAAGGAATTGGCAGGGATGGGTGGCATGAAAAGTCATGCTGTGCTGCGTCCTGGCAATCAGTTGTGTGAGTGTGGGTGTCCCGTATGCTCGGAGTTGTCTGTGTCCCCTAAGTCCTTCTGAGACGGCTGGCGTTGGTGCTGGGGAGGACATTGCGCTCTTTCCTGTCCCCAAAATAAAGTGAAGGAACACTGCGTCTGGGTGCTGGGAAGTAAGAAACATACTTGCTGTGGCTGTGGCTCACTGGTCTGCACTTAGTGCATTTCTGAGACTGGCCCTGTGGGCTAGCAGGGACTGCGGGGAGAAGTGGGAGGCTCTGGTTTGGATTCATGACTTAGTCCTGTGCGTAGCAGAGTGTGAGCCCCAGGCTGGAGCTGGCCAAGCAGGCAGTATAGGTACAACTTTTGTCTAGATATCCCCTGAGACCACAGGCTGTGTGCTCAGGAGGATGCAAGTCAATGAACTCATCGTTCTTGTGCTCACCTAGCAAGAGGTCGCAGTTGTCTGTATATGCAACAACTCAAAATGAAGGAAAAATTTCTCTTGTTGCTTTTGGACTGTCTAGGGCCAAGGTAAGCACTGATACTGAAAAATAAAAGAAGGCTTTTCTTTGTTTTAAGTGAGATCTTTGCACAGTCTGTGCTTTTGGCTTACAAGGGAAGAGTACTCCATTTAGTATTTCGTTCTTCTAGATAACGAGTGTACTTGAACAACATGTTAAGCATCACAGCCCTTCTGAGTAGGGAGTGCTGTCAACTCTTGGCTTATTTTCTCATGTAGTTTGGTCCCCAGTTTGGCTACAGCAGCACAATTTCACAGTGTGTGCATGGAGTTTTAGATCGGTTTATGACAAAGTTTTTCTTTGGCGTATTATGTGCTGTCATTCGATACTACAGTTTTATATTCTTCCCTTCCCCTCCTCCCCTGCCCCTACTGTGATTCTGATATTTGTCGAAGTTGCTCTATGGCTGTTTGCAGTTACTTACCTTTTTCACAACTCTTGTTCAGTATGATTCATATTTTCTTCCAGATTGTTGCGTTACACTTTCAGGTTGTTAATCTCTACATTCCCTTCCCAGAGATGTCATGGAGGATCAGACCTTGGAGGTCTCCTGGAGTTTTCTTTAGCAGAGTCCAAGGTCATGAGGCTGAATGCATTGTTTGAATATTCATCCAGCAAGACCTTTGGATATGCAGTGACTTGAACTCAGCTGAGCACTGCTGCTTGCAGCAGTCGTGATTGGTCTTTGTTTATTTAACCCAGGCTGTACTTTAAAGAGGTTTTGGTTACAGGCATATTTGGAATCCTATATAGATCACAGTCGCACTGACATCCTTATATTATTTCTGAGTATCTTTATTGCTGCTGAGCAAAAAGGGAGAATCTATTCTTTTTGCATAGTTATGTAATTCATGGCTGTTATTCTAATGGCTTTTAGATCTTATTATTTGGGGCAGTTTTGAGTGAAGTTACACAAGGTCAACATTTCAGAAAAAAGTGAGACTGTATTTTATAGCTGAGGGAGTAACATGTGTGCATTACCAGTTCTGGTAGAATTTAACTTTAGATAAAAATGCCTGTAGTTCTTTTTATTTCAGGAGGAGCTCTCTCCCAAATGTGCCTGGCTAAAAACTGTTTTCTAGATTCTGCGATTAGACAGCACCAGGACTTGCCAGTGTGTGAACTTTGCCAAACTGCAGACAAGTGATTCTGATAACGCTGCGGGCAGTTTCCCTGTGGCTATTTTGATCCTTGTGACAGAAAGGAAAATGGTAAAAATCACATGTGTTTCCACTTAAATTTCTTCTGGGATGACATGAACAGTTATAAAAACTAGTTCACGAATATTCACGGGGAAGGAGAAATAGAAACAATAAAAAAGGGGAGTAGGGGGCTGGAGGCACAGGGTTAGGATAGCTTCATCCTAAACCCAGCCTCTGAAGAGACCCTGGTGTGGAAGTGGGGGCCATCTAGCAGGGGGTAGGGAGGTGGATTTTGGATGTCTCCAGGGAGATTTATTGTAGGACGTATTGGGAATGGTCATTCTGCATTTCATACGTATTAAAAAGTGGTTTCTTTAAAAACTATACATAAATGGAAGAAATCTGCCAGATCTGCAGTGTTTGGCACTGCAGTCTCTCGGGGGCTTTTTCAAGAGGTAGGTGCTTCGAGCAGGTTCGGTGCATGTCTGTAGGTCTGTCGGGTACAGGGTCTTTGGGTGTAAACCCAAGATGCTTTGGGATGTCAGATAAAGAAATAGGGTTTTGAGGCTCACTTGCGATCATGTTGTCTCTCCAGCTTGCCGGGATGGAGAAGTCCCCGTTCCAGCTGCTCATGGGCTGTTCCTGCCGGTGCTCCAGGCGGCTGGCAGAGCCCCTTCTGGGACCCACGTCTTGTTAAGTCTCAGTTGGCCAGGTTAGCTTCCAGTACTGCGCTCTCTTAACACAGCTATTTCTGCTGAAAAGGTGTCGGAATTCCCCCTGGGAGCAGCCACGCCAGCCGTCCAGGGCAGGCGTTAATCTCCAGTGACGGGGAGATGACAGGGAGCCAGGGCAGGCCAGGGGCCATAACCTTTGCATTGCAGAGCGACACACAGCCAAATACCTCAGCATCGGGAAAGCGTTTAATACCCGCTGTCCTTTTATTTCTTATTATACATACCAAATATGTTATCTTTTAAGTTATGTGGTGAGAAGTTTTTGTGCTAGAGATGAAACTCATACTATTGCAGTTCAGTTTTGCAATATCCATAAATTCTGCGTGGGGTATAAAATCACTTGGGAGTAGGAAGAGTTGCAATATAATTGTAGGCTCCACTGCAGCCACTTGAAACATTTTGAATGTTTATGGCAAAAAATATTAAGAAATGCAGTATTTGGACATCACTAGAAGTTAGTGCATGCTGCTCAAGAAGCTCTGCACTAGTCAGACCGTGTGCCATGGAGTTGGTCATTCTGGCTCTGGCTGTGGCTAATGCTCAGTGCTGTTGAAGAAGATGGAAAATTCATAATGCAAGTGTGTGCGCCTGTGTGAATACAATTACAGAAGGAATTAATATGCAGTAACTTCAAAGAGCACTCTACAGCAAGCAGAAAATCACAGTTTAGCTCATGGATTCTTTTGTCCCAAGACATTCGTCCGTGTTGCCTTACAGGGCAGTTTGTCTTCTTCAGTGTATACAGTATAAATGATGCAACCCCAATTTTAGATACTCAGCTAGCCGTGACACACAGCCCTGGGAAATGCTCATTACTTTTTGGCTTCGCTCTTCTTTTTACTTCTTATTTATTCAAACAGATTACATTCCCATTTGGATGGGATTAGCTGTGGTTTGAAAGTATTGCTGCGGTTTGTCCTGTGAAAATGAGTGTAGTATTTAGCTGAGCGATGTCTGTTTCATGACCTGAAACATCTTGGATGGAGCACACAAGAGTGTCAGCATTTGTATCTAACTCGATTTCCTGTCGTATAAAGACATGAGGCACGTTTGGGGACTTCTAATGAACTTTCCCATGGGGAGAACACAGAATTCGGGGGTTTCTTCATAGCTTTTCTAGGAAGCAGATGCAGTTGTTTTCTCCCTCGCTGTTGAGCTTCTGATTAACTTTAATGAATGTATCCAGAACAGGCTAAACCAGTAGTGCCCAACATTTTGCTGTGACAGGGCACACAAGAGCATCCTGCAGAGTGGCTGCATGCGCGTGTCTGTCCCCGGTGTGCCCCCATCCCGTCCCACTGCTTGTACGGCCCAGTGAAACCCATACACAGCTGTTTTTTCAACAGTCAGCAGCGTGACTTTGCCCTCAAACAATTTAACTTTGCATTTTTAGGATTAAAAATAACCAGATAAGTGCAACAGATGTGATTTATATTTAATGCTTATTTGTGCTGGTTAGTATGGCAAATCCCAATTTTCTTAAAGAGACAGGATTATGCAGTTTGGCTTTCAAATTCATTTTTCAAAATGCAAAACAGGGCATTTAAGCTGCTGTGAATAGCTGTGTTGCTGCTATGAACATGAAGTATTTTTCCTAATTTCATTTAACAGTTTTATTTTGGATACAAGTAATTTTGTTAGTGTTGGAAACCCATACACAATAACATAGCTCTGATGTTGAAGAACTGAAACTCTAATTGACTGGCCTTGTCTCTCTGAAGGCAGAGTGCCGTGTAAACAAGAAAACACAAGCCATAAATGGTGAAAAGCTTACTTCTGGATTTTAACCTCCTGAGCTAGACTACTGAAAATTTGTGCTGGGAATCAACCTCAGCTTGAATGCACACCGCTATTTTAGTAGGAAACACAATTTTTTCTACCCTCCATAGTGGAGGTGGTGTTAAAACACGGTGTAACTGCTTTATGCTATGTCTGTGTTTCTTAGCACAAATTAAATTGTTCCTTGACTCGAATGGAAGTAAAATAAAAATCTGCTTATATTCAAATTGACAGAGTTACAAAATAGGATGCAAACTAAACTAAGCTCAATAGCAATCTCTTCCGTGCTCATTCACCTCTGGGAAGCACCATTCCACCTCCCCAGGGGAGACTTGTGCCTGTCTCAGGCCATCCCTTGGCTAAGGAGGACTTGCTGTACGTGCACTGCTGTTCTCCTGGACTGATGGCATGTGGTGCGGGTTGATGCCATTAGGCAGGGGGTGAAGCATATTTCTCACATTAGCTTAAGTGGCTTTAATAGAGGACATCAGAGAACACTTGCCTTCAGATAAGACATGACAAGCTGTAAGGGGTCCGTGTCTGGGGAAACAAGTTTCTAACCTTTTTCCTAAGCATAGTCTCAGGAAGAATAGGAGGTCTTGTTGCCACTTCTGTTTTGTGAAGCAGCAGCCATGGATACAAGAAGATGGCAGGTTGTAAACCTGGATTGCAGGTGTACATCTTCAGTCACGTGAACTCAGGTAATCTCAGTTCTTTTGCTGACTCTGTTTCCTTAACTTACTTACATTTTTAAGTTATGACTTAGACTTCGTTTCATAATACCTGTATCTACAGCATTAAATGGGAAATGTCTGTACCTGTTTACAGTGCTTTATACTGCACGTTAGTAAAAGGACTACCTGTAGTAATCCATGATATTTTTGATGTCTCGATTCAGTCTGTATCTCTCACCTAAGAGTTTTAATTCATGGACCCTGAAGAAACTTGTGTGTTGAATACAATGACTGGTGCAGAATTGGGTAGCAGGAACATGAAGATGTTGGTCTGGTGTCTCCTCTTTACGTTTCTGTGCACTTTGGCCTTTCCGCCAGTAGCAGAATATCCTTTGGTACCTTCAGGATCTTGCTTGTGACAGAGACTGCTCTCATCAGCTGTATCCCATCAGGTCCTGGAGTTCCTGCTCTACAGATGAAAATCACATTGCATGGTCCTCTGGACTTGATGCAAAGCTCTCTGTAGTCAGTGAGAGACTTTGGTAAACTTTGCGTCAAACTCAGATGGACCTACACCAAAGAACCCCCTTCCCACAAGAAATTAGCACGATCTCAAAACTCTCCCGTGTTCGCAGCTGACTCCAGCTCCCATGGTATAGCTTATCTCATCCACGGAAAACACTGGGAACCAAAGCTTACTACTTTTTCAAGCTGAACCTAACTGAGGAGAATTTGTTCTTTTTTCTATTTTGAGGCTTTCTATTTTTATACTGCAGTGAAAAGCAGTACCTAATACTTAACAGCGAGCCTCTGATTTCTAAATGCATTTCACTCTCAGGATCAAGGGACTGGAGACTGGTTCCTCGTTTCGATTTTTCCTAGACTTTTCCAATCCCTTTAAGCCAGTGAATAAATTGTCCCTGTGTTTTCTTGCCTATAACACATCCTCATTGTACTCCACAGTTGAAACGATTTCTCAGAGAGCAGGGAACAGTTTTCCCAAATGTGTATTTTCTTGATAAGGATGGACTCCTGAACTTTTCCTAGTTACCTATATAAAGATTTTTTTGAGAAACTGGAATTAGTCCAATTCCTTGTTTTATCTACGTTACTCTTTAACGTTCAGATATACACGATCAAGGTGGTGAAACTGTTTTTCACATGAATCCAGCATTGAAAGAAGGGTGATTCTTTGATCACTTTCTGAGATGCTGAAAGAGGGAACTGTAAGTGTTTTAGCAGTATAAAGTAAGCCAGTGCCTTTTCATGTTGCAAATTGCTGTGTAAAGACATTTAAAGCCTCCTGTAGTCATTAGGATTCCTCAGCTGGATCTAGGGATATCATGCAGAGCTGCAAAACCATTTTATGATTAAGGCTGCTATCTGGTGATACAGTCTTCAAAAGAACTGTTTGATGCTTTCCAACAACACTTTGCATTTTAAGCTATACCAATGATTTTTAAAATACATTCTGAAGGTCTGGTAGCATTTCAAGAGAGTGCACAGGGCAAGGGGGTGCAGAATCAAACAGCAAATTAGAGGTGAGGCTGCTGTGGCTCCGTGTTCCCAGGTCCAGCATGTATCCCCAACAGGCACACGTGAACACTATAGATGTGTGTGTGTGCGCGCGCTTGTGTGTATGTATATACATGGTTATATATACACACGGATCAACATAGACAGAGGACACACAGCAGTCACACAAATATGAGTGGCATAGATGGCCTGATCCTGTTTCTCCGCTCCAGCTGTTTAAGATGAAGCTAAAATATAGATATCTATATAGCACATCTATATAGATATATATACAGCACAGGTATGCACATACATGTTCTCAGTCTAGCCTGTCGCTGCCCCTAGATCCCAGTCTCCCCAGTTGGTGGCACCGGCACATGCAAGCCCCCATGGCGCAGCACCGCTGCAGTTACTGGTACCTCAGCCACGTGGACCTCTTTGCCCGTGGTCCAGCTCCAGCTGCTGCACCCAGAGACCTGTACACACACGTGCGGACACAACAGGCTGCCCATGGGGATGATCCCCTCCTGTGACGGCTTGGGGAGCAGTGATCAGTCCTTAAGCAGCCACCCTAACAAAGAGGCTCTGTGGTCGGGCTGCACGTCTCGACTGAGATGTTCCCCTCCTATTTCTTTCCAAACTGGTGGGACAGGCACCAAACCACTTGTACGTGGGTGAGGTGGTACCTGGAGTTTAGGTGTACAGCATGCTCATTTCCATAAGAACCCTGTTGAATATTTGTTATAAAATCTTTTTTCCTGGAAAGCTGAGTGTAAGTATGATTTCTTTTGATGCTTGAGGTCTGGGATTTTCTCCCACTGTCTTCACACTGCTCAGAGAGGCTGGGCTGCATAGGCAGATAGCTTTTTGAAAAACTACAGCCCCAGCCTTGCACCCTTGTGGCAGATTGCTGGGAGGCTTTCAGGAGGGCTTTGAGCTATTCAGTGGGAAACAAAGAGGGGGAAGGGTTTGCCCTGGAAAGATGACTCGGTACCCTGGAAAGAAAGAGGTCTTGCTGTGTGTCATATTACTCTGAGTCAGCTTTATCACTGAGAAGATTTAATGATAAAAGCATGTTTACTCAAAACACAGATTTACAGGAATGGAATGAAGTCACTAAAAAAGTTAAAATTACGAAAACATATTTCTAAGGGTGCACTTAAAGCAAATTCTTTCCTGCTTCAGCATTTTAGGTAGCTCGTGAGGCTAATTAGCTCTTTTGCAGCATGCTCTGCAAAGTAGTTAGAATTAAGTGATGAATCATAGGGGTCTGGCTTCTGGGTGGTTCCCGGAGAAAGCTGCTTTGGGTAATCCCCTCCGTCGCTGGCTCAGGAGGGAATGAGCTTCTGCCTCTCTCCTCCTATGTCCCTGGCCCTGTTCCCTGTGGTGGGCCACGGGCCAGCGTGTGGTGATGCTGGGCCAAAGTCACTCACACCCACCATCTCACCACCATGGCTTGATGAGCATTTCTACATACCAGTGCTTTAAGCAGGCATTAAGCTGCTTTCATCAGGTTTTGGTACTCTTAACACAGCGTGTCTTAAAAGTTTCATTTCATGAAAAATAACAATAATAGACTTCCCCCCCCCCTACTGATTGTATTTGCTATATGCTTTGCAGAGAAGCTACCCCAGGTCTATAAACATGTGGGAAGAGGGACAGAGCACCTAGGCACTGTGATCTTTTACTGTCTAATAGATTAAGGGTAACATCTCCTAGGACCCTGCCAGAGTCTGGTTTCTTACTGAGTTTGTTTTATTTCGCTGCACTGGAAGTGGTCTTTTATGGAATGAAAATATTGAAGTGGGAAAGCTTAAAGAAAAGGAAGTAAGCTTATTAGAAATTTTGAGCTTAGGATCTGTTTTTAAAACTTGAAGTATTCAACACTTGGTTCAAATTAAAGCACAAGCCCCTAGGCTGAATCTCTGACTAAAACTGAAGGAAAGGATAACAGGTAGACTGACCTTCAGATGTTAAAAAACATGATTCTTTTTGCATTTAGGGGGAAATTAGAAAGGCCTTCTGTCCAAAGTGGAGTGAAATTAGTTGATCCAAGGTGACCTTTTCAGTTCATTGCACTGGTTGGTTGTCCTGTAGGATGAAATGGCTCTGGGCCAGAATCATGGGGATAATATCACCAGAAAGGTGTATTGGTTCATATTTAGTAAGATTGTCCTGAGTTGCGAGCCATTAAACTGTTTGTATTTCAAATGTCAACGTTTAGCCTGAAACAGTGAGCAGTCCTGAAATTAGAGAAGTTTTCATTACATAATGACGGGAGTGCTTGCAGATATTTGAAATGGCAACCATCTGCTGCACTGGCATTAACTGTAGTCCTCAGATTTGACCTACCTAGATACTTTCTGCAGCCTAAATGTGTGAGCCTGTGATTATAAATCTTGAAAGTTGGTTGAGTTGTGATAGCTGCTGATGTGCATGGTCTCTCTGCATGGAAGTAAAATAATTCAAGTAGTTTGTTCCACCTGCTGGCTCTTGCTGTAGGTGTTGGCTGGAAGCAATGCATTGACACCAGAGGGATCGATGTTAGAGAGAGGAGAATTGGTCTCATGGCTTCAGTGCTTGCTTGGTTGACTTTTTCTCAACAATTTTTTTCCTTATCTTTAATAACCAACTTGTATGAACCTCAGCTGAACTGCTGAAAGCTCTGATGTCCTTGGTGGGACTGTCAGGCTGTTCAGTTTTTCTTTTAAAATGCAAGGAGGTTTCCCAGTGACTACTGTGTTGATAGCATTTTTTGAAAGCCCTGTAAGGATTTATTTACTTTTTTTACCATAGAAAACACTGGACTGAAATGAAGAAGCAGGAACGTGGCCTTTTTTAAAGGCCAAATATTGATTTTTTTTCCCCCTTATTGATAAATGGGCTTTGGCAGTTGGTAATCAATAGTTATGACCTTTTGAATGTTTGTGGGATGCTTCACCAGATGCAGAGCAATTAATTGTTTCTAACAGTGATACTTCCTGAATCGGTTTTGGTGGTGGCTGGAAAGGAATATGGATGTTCTCCTTGGCAATGATTAGGCTCCATGGATCTTTCAAATCTGGTAAGACTCCAAAAATGTGTAAAAACTCTGTTTTGTAAATTAAGATCAGAAACTATTATTAGCTTTTGTTTGTAGTTGAAGCATGATGTCATATTTGGCATAGTGCTACAGAAAAACTCCCAGCTTATGGCTCAGATCTGTGCTTTTTCAACTCAGTGCCTTTGGTATCTGCTCTTGAGGCTGCCTATCTCTCCTAAAGAGGAATGGTTCATGTGATACCAGCTTTTTAGGGGCTGTTTCAGTGTTATCACCCTTATGGGAAAAGGGACAGGAGCCTTTGCTTGGAGCTGGTCATGACTGCATGTTTTCCAGCCACCTTATCCTTACATAAAACTGGATTAAACTGCTTTAACTTTTTATGCTGGCATAAAGTCCTCTAAGGCCATTCCAGCTAGAGAGCCCTGGGCTTCGTGGGAGAGGCGCACAGAACTTGCTCCTGCATTTTTTGATGTTTTTTCCCATCCTTCTATTTATACTGCTAAATAAGTGTAGTAATTTAGGGTTAAAAAAGGCTTGAGGAAGCATAATATCACAGCAAAAACATATGTTTGGAACTGTAAAGCATTGCAGGAAACAACGCTCTTCCAAGTTTCATGAAGTTGCAGTATGTTAATGGCCCTTTTGTAACGTCTTTTCCAGTCTTGCCTTTTCACACAATGAGGATGGGAGCTGCTGAATTTTGGAGTAACTACATTAAGTAAAAGTCACTATAATTGTGGAGGAATAATTTGATCTGTAGTAAGTCTCTTTTTAGTTATTTGAAGTTTTCCTGAATATTTATTTGAATAAAGTCTTGAATCTGTCAAAAGCTTGAAAACCTCCTGTATATTGTGGCTATTTAAATTTAATTTACTTTTGCTACAATCAGATAGAAACAAAATCTATTCATTGGAAAGGCAAGTATAAGGAAAGGGGAATACTATTCTTCATACAGTTAAAAAAGCATCCTTTCAAACCAGACACATCATTAGTTCATGAGGACAATCTTAATATTTTTATTAAATTATTGTTTCCCTTTTTTCTGAGTTCTTTGGCCAAGTATGCGTAAGTGCTTAACAAGAGTACTGTAGGGTTTGCAGTTAAAGGTAAAATACATCTTTGTCAGATGACATTTTTTAATGTTCTGTTTGCTGGCTGAAACATCCTCCTTACCATTTGTCTGTAGAAATGTTTTCTTCTTCCAAATGTGGAGTTTTATTCTCTGACAAGGTTGAAAAGGATGCAGTAGCTTGAGGGGCAGAACAGCCAATATACAGTGTTGGAATAATGGCAGATTGAAAGCCTGGTAACTTGTGAATTAATAGGACTATAAAGGAAAGCCTCATAATACTAGAAAACAAGCACTCCCCCATTCCCAGAAGAATTGTACAGCGTGTTTATAGACCTGATGTATCCTGAGAGAAGGCGTTTCACACCATTATTGTATTTGGCACAGCAGAAGAAATATTAAAGAAGTAGATACTGAAGAGAGAAATAGAAGGGTAAATATTGCAGAGGTGGAATTAATATTTACAACTGTCTAGTCTCTACATTAAAGCTAGATTTCATGAATGAAGAAGCATAGTTTTATAGGCAAGTGGACAGAAAAGGCAACGCGATTGCCTTCATTACGGCAATGAGGGGCCGGGATATTGTCACTACATAGACAATATGGCTGATGCTGTTGGGTCTCAACCTGAGATGGCTCCTGCAAGACCAACCCGGTTGTCCCTCGTGCATGCTCTGCAGCATTCCCAGTCAGAGGAGCACCGTGCCAAGAACTCGGACCAGCCCTTGGGGCTGCAGAGGTCATGCGTGGACATTTGTCTTGCTGGTGCCCACTGCAGGTTGGATATTCTGGCTGGAGAGCTGACTACAGAGATTGATACAAACCTTCCCTGAACAGTATGACTTACAAAAACCACTTGACAGCCTAGTTTTTTGGAAGGCTTTTATTGACATTCACTTAAGATAAACAACATCATTCCTTTGTGGTTTTGCAACTCGTGAGTAATGACACGATGTTGGGCTATTCTGTTTAAAGCCCTTAGACCATAATGGCAGGTATGTGTTGTGTAAGTAACGTTTTGTATGGGTTTGTCAAAACTCTGACAGGTGTCTTAAAGGCAGTAACACTTGCAGAGCGCTTTTCCCCCTTTTTTAGAAATCATTACTGTATTGTAGTGTGCCACAAGTAGTGGAAGTGAAACAAATGTTCATCTCCTGAGTGCCTGTAAAAGTACTGCCTCGAATATTCAGCTTAGCCTGGCAAATAGTCCTTATGTGACCTGTGTCTCTTGCTATACGTTCTGCTTTTTTGCACTTGGAGTGAAGCACTTGGTTAACTCTTTCTGTGAAATCTAATTTAATATTAAAGTGTCCAGTTTTTAGGGCTGTGCAGAAAGTAACTGTCCTACGCTATCTCTCAGCGTCAGTAGCTCTAGCCTGGACAGTAAGCATCTGATAGCATTACAAGGAATGGGATCAAAACAAAGCAGCACCAAGACATCTAACAAATGTCACCTCTTCATGCACACAAATATGTTTTATAAATAAATAGGCAGTTTAAAGAGTACACTAGTTGTTACTTTAAAAAACCCCCAAACTTTTCCTATGGAAACTTTAAAAGCTAAACACTAGGAGAGGTGGAAGATGTTCTCTGTAGAATTGTGCTCATGCTAACATTATGGTGTTTTAGAGATGGCTTTCCAAATGCAACAGCTGTTTTTTGTGTGTGTAAATGGTCTTGGTTTCTAAATAATGTAGATACTTCAGCAGAGGAAATGAAATATGAAAACTGTAATGTAAATATTTTTAATCTCAAAAGCGTGTTGCTCCTGCTATCTAATATACATACATATCTCTCTCTCTCTATATATGGATTTCTGAATATGTTGTCAGGTGCTCTAGGCTGTTTCCTGAGACTTTGTGAGACCGAGGAGCTGGCAGCTATCTGAGCCTGTTCAGTGCTCTGCTTCACATCCTTCCAGATCAGAAGGCATCGGGATTTATTTTGCTTTGCCTGCGCCAAGCACTTGCAACCTCAACAGGCAGCAAAGAAAGGACAGAAAGTGACAATGCTGAAAGACATTAATGTGGTAGTTCATCTAAATTCCTGCAGTAACTAATTAATCTACTGGGGATTCATCACATTTTGAATATTAAATGCAGACATTTACAGTTGATGTTAAGAAACCATTTGTCTTACAACCCAGCAGGAATTTTGTTTTGTTTGGTGGCTCTCCTTCCAAAGAGCCAATAAGGGAATCAAGAAAATGGTGCCTGGATCTTTGCTGACTTTGTTCAATCGCATTGCTCTTCATAACAGTTGGAAGCAGCTTTGTGTCTGTCACTGACACATGCTTAGTCTAAAATAACTATGAAAATCTATAGCCTATGGAGCATGTTACCAGCTTTAAAAGACAACTCCTCCACCCTCGGGTTGAATGTCTACAGAAGGCATTTCATGAAATTCACTGTCTTAACTTCTTACTTAAGCAGTCTCCTAAAGGAACCCCAAGTACGCTGAGATGTTACAGGACGCTTACCACAGTCTGACAAGGCTTTGAATTTTGCCAGCTTCCCAACAGAATATTATGCCACAAGTATGTCTCTCTTTTTCCTTTTCCCCTTTTTTTTCCTGAGGTGCAGTAGCTTCATTTGGAGTAGAGGATGCCTAAGGCTCTTTCATAGTGCTTCAGGCAAATAATCGTGTAGTCCAAGTTTCAGCAGTTTATAGTAAATAATTGAATCAAAAAAATCTAGAAGTGTGATGCTTGCAGGTTAGTTTCCCCCCTTAACTGTGCTTCTTATGTGCTTGTGATGGTGGATTTATATAAAGTAGTTCCAAAAATGACAGTAGCATCTCCTTACCTTATTCCTGGTGCATCTGTTCCCAGTAGTATCTGCTGACCTTTGCTGTCAAAGGAAGTTTGTGCTGCCCTTGTTTTTTTGTGCCAGCATTGCAGAATCAGCTAATATAAAACAGGGAGTTTAATTCATTTTCTGGCTAACACAATGGTGAACTGAAGTTTTTGTAGTTTGCCTTAATTTTCACAGTGTTCAGTCTCTGTTCTCATTTTCGAGAAACTCTTGAATGGCAATTCTTTACTGCCATTTCATGGTACATAGAGTGAAGCAGAAGAGGTCCATTTTCCTACTCCATTGCCCCCCAGGGTATCATTCGCAAATCATGAAGAGGAAGGTTGGATATGAAGGGCTATCTAAGTACCAGAGATGTCCTCACTGGACTACAAACTCCGTAACTGCATCACCTAGAAAGCACTTTTGACTTTTCTAAAATTCAGGGTGGATTTAATTGAACTTGAGATTTCTTTGGTTAATTAAATGCATGATGGAGAAAACCTGTAGTGATTATTGCATGATGGATGCCAGGGAAATGTTAGATGACAGCAGTTAATTTGATGAAATGCAATCTCCATTGCTACCCATCTCTCACCATGTTTGCTAAATCTGAGCACATATCTAATTGGTGAGGTTTTGCTCCTTCGCATCTTTCAGCATTGGAATTGGGGTGGCAGGAAATCCAGCTGAGGCACTGTTATTTTTGTTCATCATACAGAGTTTATATTTTAAAAATAAATAAAGTTATTTTTACAAAAGGGCAATAATGCGTGTGAACATAACATAGAAAAATCACAGAGGAGACATCAAATCCTTAAATGTTTAATAATCTGCTTTACAAATTAGAAGAGTTACGCCAATTCCCATCCTGTCTGGGACCTTTCTGCAGTGAGACTTTTGAAGACTAAAATGTGTGTTTCGCAATAGACTGGCAGTAGTCAACAGTATATATTTCTGCTTTAGCATTTTTCTTTTTTTCAAATGCAGATACCAAAAGAAACTTTTCGGGCATGTTCTTCAGATTCATTTCTGCTCCATTCCAGAATATTGTATTAGACCTTAAGGCAAGAACAGAACATAACGATCCAGGCTGACCTCCAGTGAGGCCAGCTGTTCCTGTATCTACCCCAGCATCTTGTGGCTGAAATAAAACAAATTGTGATTATTTCTTTTTTAAGTACAAAATTAAATGCATTAGAAGCAAATGAACACTTACACTAATTTTTGTTAGATACGTTGGCTCCAGATATTGGATACTTAACTGGTTTGATAATTTGGTTCCTTTTTTTCCCTTAGCTTCCTATTTTTCATACTGAATAGAAAACGTGTTATTGTGTACTGGATGAAACCTTACTAAATGTTTGTCTTATTTTATTCATAGTAAAAGTAAGAAAGGCATTGTAAAAACAGCTGAAAGCCTGAGAGCCTCTGCTCCCCAAAATCCTGTCCTTTGGCTGGCATAGACGTTTAACTCAGGCAGAAGAGGTATCCCTGTCATCTGATAACCATTCCTGGGATGGGAAGATGGTATGTTGAAAACACGAGTGATCAAGGGAAAAGCATTAGGAAACCAAGCACAGAATCAGAACCAGTACTAGGAACAAGATCAGTAGAGAAAAAATTACAGTTGAGAGGTTGTTCAGGCTAAGTGTTGGCAGGATAGGGCTGGGAACTGTTACCAAAGAAACTATCTTTTCTTTGATTGTATTGTGTGGAAGGGAAAAGGACGTTGCACGCTTTTTGTAAGAGAGTTGGGCTTTATCAGGCAAATGCTCGACTCCATTGTGGTTTCTTTTTCTGACACAAGTAACCTGCAAAAGCAGAATTTTGGCTTTATGGGTCAGAAATGCATAAATGCTTATATGCACTATATGCACACCTGTGAGCACGTGTGTAATTTACATTTCTGATACAGCAAATTAACTAGACAGAGTTAGTCATGAAGGTCAAAATCTAATAAGGTTATCTGCTTCAGCATAAAGTATTTCATTTCAGTACTAAAATGGTAAAGCAGGGCTAGGCATCTAAGCCAATACACATGAAAAAATAATGAATACATTTTGTACTGATTGGCCAAGTTCATCTTGCTCAAACTTCCTTGGCTCCAAAAATAAAATAACTGTTGACCTAGTTCTAAAAATACACAGGATCAGGTAATATCTTAATTCTGATTTCTTTTGTTCAAACTTTGAAATGCTGTCACTTGTAGCTGGCAAATATACACTGGTAGGGAACAGTGCCATCGTGAAATGCTGCAGACTGAAAAAATCACCTGCTTGTCCTGGGATGAGTGCCATCGCTGTCAGATGGAAACGTCAAGCTAGTCTCTCAGCCTCTGAATGGGATGCAGATGTTTCCAATGGGAGAGGAATTTACCTATATAGCATAGGGGTTGATGCAGAAAGAGGTGACACTTGGTGTTTTGCACATGACTTCTTGTATCCAAACATAGGACTTTTTTTGTTTTGTTTTTCCTTTTTTCTAAAGGCAAACCCACAATCTGGTAAATATTCGAAGAAGATTGCTCATGTACTGGAAGAGATTCAGAGCAGCTGTTTGTTTTGGCTAATTCAATTTTAAAATAAATATTCCTAACAAAATAATAGAAAAATATATGTAGAATATTGTGCCTTTGTTTGGCATTTATGGTATGGTGCACTAAGTTCTCATGAAAGTTATCGTCATCTTTTTTACATAGTAGTTGGGCATCTAGTCAAAACAATGTATGCTCACAAATAACTAGGCCTGTGCCTGGAATACTCAAGCAATATATGACATTGGCTTTCCTTATTGCCCTTGCCTTGCTGCTTTTTTTTGCTTGGGCACTAAAGTTTGTGAGTTGGCTCCAATGTTTGAATCCAATTATTGGATTATTTCTTTCCCAGTTATTCCCCCCAGTCCTTTCCGCACAATCCTTTGATATGTATATTGAAACTGGGCTGCAGTTAATCTTCCAGGATGGACTTACTGAAAAGGGAAATTGAGCAGATTGATGTTTTCCCATTTTTGGTCTTTACGCCCCTTTGGATCCCAGCTCGAAGGTGAGAGAGCAAAAGCAAAATACACATCAGTTTATGATAAACATGGTCCTCACAAAATGCTGCAGCCTGCAGATCGGAGGTAGAGGTATTAATCTCTTGCAGTCTCTAAACGCCTTTGCCCTGCTTCAGCAGGCTGCTACCAATAGCCAATTTGTTCTGTAGGATATTGCTAGATGCTTTTTATTCCCTCTGTTGACAACCAGTTTCTGCCCTCGATGGGTGTGAGAAGGTTTATGGGCCCTGCCCTGTCACCTTGCTTCTACTTGAATCCTTGGATGAAATCAGAACCTTCTTGTAGACCTCATTCTTTGCATATTTGTTTAATTTCATGCTGAACTGACTGTCTTCCTGCTCTGGGCTTTGCTTTGATGTGACCACATTTTGTTTCCATTATTTAAAGTTGCAGAAAACCTATTTCCTGTTTCCTTGTAAATCCTTAATTTAGTACATTTTAATGTATCTGTCCATGTTTCTTTCCTGTGTATGTAATGTCAAATAGAGAAGAAAATCCGGGTTGATATAAAGAAAAGCTTTATCAATGTTAGCATGGGGACAGCTCTGTTATTTCTGGGCAAAGGCCACAAATGAGTTATTCAAGACATGATAATTGGGGGGGAGACTATTGTAAGAAACTTCTCTATCATGCATAACCCACATAAATCACTGTATATGGGCAGAGGAATACTTTCAAGAATTTTAAATTCTTGTCGTGACTAGCATGAATTAAAAATATAAATGTAAGTATATTACAATGATCAAATCGGTTGAACAAGTTGGTGTACTTTAGAGCAGTTTAGGTGTGATGAAGTCTTACCAAAGCAAGACAGGCTCTGGGAGATGCTTGACTAGGTGGGATTGCTGACTGACTCCTTTGAGGACCACGTCTCCATCTCCAGGACAGTTTGTCTGTTGTGAAGCCATCAACTCCAGAGTCCTTGGGCCCGAGGCAGGAGGTGCTCTAACTAGGACTTCCCCGAAGTCCGGGTTTTCTGGCCCCTTTCTCACCTGTCTTCTCATTCCTAGCCTGTGTCCTAGCACTCTCGGTGCAACCTGATTAGGCGTAGTGTCATTGCATCTATTGCAGCAATGTTTATTTTGCTGAGCAGACACAAGAAGAATCAAAGAGCTTATGTGTTTTTGGCAGAACAATGTTTCTACGTCAGGGTTGATATATAATGTCTTTTATGAGGGTCCAGTCTGGTCAAGAAGGAAAATAAATCCACTTGAAGCACACAGGCAAGACCCACAAGGGTTGGTGAGCCAGCACACGTGATTTTTGTCAGCTCTAACAGGGCCTCTCTCATATAATTCAGCCTGGATCACTGGCATACGTTGCCCCTTTGCTCCAGGGTCCCCTGAGACTTGTGATCAACCATACGTGTTGCTTCTGCCTTGAGGGCCCAGTGTTTCCAGGACTAGGTTATTTAGCTTGATGCAGTTTGAGCTTGGAAAACTTCTCCAGTGGCATAAAGGACCACCTTTCAGTCCTGCAGAGATGCCAGCAGTCAGATTTAATTTGGTGATGAACTTGTTTGTAAGAGAGCAGTTACTCTTTCCACTTTTCACCACACCTAGTCTGGTTTGTCCAGTGCCTCCAACCGTAAAATTTTTGTTCCGTGAAGCGAAGGAAAATAACATCTTCCTCTGAGATACTTATTCAAAATAAGTAGCTCATTTGAAGCTCACTGGTGATATGGAATGTTGAGAGAAAATCTGATGGAGGGACTAATTGTGGTTTGGGGGATGGGATATATTTGACCGTAATTGTGACCTGGTCCTTCAAAGAAAAAAGAAAAAGCTGAGCATGGTTCTGATTTCTAACGTCTAATTTTTCACTGCTGGTAGTGGGTCTGAGTAATCTGTTGTGCCTTAGGAATAAGATCTTAGGTTTATAGCAGATAATTTTGTACAAACACAGTTCAGTAGCTGTCAAAAATGCAAATACATTTTTAGGAATTATAGAGAAGGAATAAAGAACAAACCAGAAACAGAGCTTCTGAAGCAGTTGCCTGATCCATCCTTGCCTCCCCTGCTTTGGTTTGCTTGGGAGCAGTCTCAGGGCCCGCAAGCTGGATTCATTTTAGGTGAAACTCACTCAGAAGATGCACTTCAGAAGCACACCTAACATGTTCAGTGTGAAAATGGATGTTCAGTCTGATCTGTTCCAAAATACCTCCCCCAAAGAGGTATATAGAGTCAGGTCCTCTGCCCTGCGGACCTGTCCCTCTGGTGTTGCACTGCACGTTTGTGCTCCTCTCCAGGTACTGGGCACCTGATACTGGGCCAGGCTAGATTTTCAGTCTGTTCTGGTTGTGTGAGGGATATCAGGATCTTAGTTTTAATGGAGACATTAATAGAGATATTATTGAAAGAGTGTTACTGAAAAATAATAATGGCCCTATTATTTTTCTTTTTGGGTCATTTGAGAACTAAGGACCTTACCAGGAACACTGTATTTGTTGCATCCCTTCCTGAATGTAAGAAGGGGGAACATCCATCCTGTTGCTAATACAGTCCACATCCCATATTAAGAACAAGCTTATCTCTCTCCTGAGAACTAGATTTACTGATGCTGTTAGTGAAGGCCTCGGAGTGGGATCCTCTGGCTGAGTTGTGCTCCAACTCTATCTATCCTTGAAATTTTCCCTCTGTAACCTTTTCGTCTCAGAGGGTGTTTTATGCCTCCTGATGATGGTCCATCTTCATTCTGTACAACATAACTTGAATATAGTGTCATAGCTAATTGCCACCATTGACATGTAAACCACAACAGTTCTTTCTACCATGTGTCACAACAGCAACTGAACTTTGGCTACTTGAAATCTGTCCAAGAGCAGACACCTAACTCAGATCCTTCAAGTTACTCTCTGGCAGTCCCTACCTCTCTCTGCCAACTCCATGTGCCACTTAGAATCACAGGATCACAGAATGGTTTGGGTTGGAAGGACCTTCAAAGATCATCTAGTCCAACCCCCCTGCCATGGGCAGGGACACCTTCCACTAGCTCAGGTTGCACAGAGCCCCGTCCAACCTGACCTTGAATGGTTCCAGGGATGGGGCATCTACCACCTCTCTGGGCAACCTGTGCCAGTGTCTCATCACCCTCATCATAAAAAAATTCTTATGTCCAATCTAAACCTACTCTCTTTCCGTTTAAAACTGTTGCCCCTTGTCCTGTCATTACAAGCCTTAGTAAAAAGTCTCTCTTGATCTTTCTTATAAGCCCCCTTTGTATATTGAAAGGCTGCAGTAAAGTAAGGTCTCCCCGGAGCCTTTTCTTCTCCAGGCCGAACAACCCCAACTCTCTCAGCCTTTCTTCACAGGGGAGGTGTTCCAGCCCTTTGACCATTCTTGTGGCCCTGGGCTTGCTGCAACAGGTCCACGTACTGGGGACCCCAGACCTGGATGCAGTACTCCAGGTGGAGTATCATCAGAGTGGAGTAGAGGAGAAGAGCAGAGCAGAGGGGGAAACTCATGCTCCTACCCTTTGGTGACTTGTTTATATCAGTCTCAACTAGCCTGGAGTGGAGGGAGTGCATACATCTTATGTTTTCTGGGCCACAATCTTACCTGAAGTGCCTGGAGAGCAATCCTTGGGGACAGTTAATAACGGGAGCATTTCAAGTTGCTGGCAATTTCTTGATGCGTAACAGCCGTTCAGTTCAAGGCAAGTTTTTGGTGCAGTGCCCAAACCACGTGCCATGAGGCTGAAGGAGGGTGTCAGCAGCAGAAGGTGGGCAGCAGTTTGAAATGAAGGGGGACAGGTACAGATTCACAGAATGTTTGGGTAGCCCTGATTGCTCCAGGAATCAAAGAAGTGGACATTTTAAAACAGGACACTATGCAGAAATAGAGAAAAACTTAAGAGAGGACTTTGGCTCCATGCTCTCAAGCAGTCTTTCTTTCTCATCCAGGTATCCTAATGAATTGCCTGCAATGGCCCTGCCTACAAGAGCAGTGAGGTTTTTGCAGGTGCTTGTCCTACTCACCTCAAGGTCATAGACCCTGTACACTAGTGCGTCAAACTTGGTTTTTTTTTATGTAAAGTGTTTAATTTCCAGATGAATGTCAATGATTAGTAACTAACATGCACATGCTTGTGTAGAAGGAAGGACACTGGTTTGGTGGTGAGCTGTCACCTCTCTCTTTCCCTTCTCTCTCTTCACTTCTCTCCTTTATGTTCAGGTGTTGGCTGCAGTCCCTAGAACCAGCTGCTATCAGACTGTGGAAGACCTTCTTCTGATGCCAGCAGTAGCATCTGGATGCCTAGCACGGCTCTGAACAGTTGTCTTGATTTCTGTTGTGGTCAGTATGCAGCTGGAATTTTTTATCCTGCCTGGATGCTTTTTCTCTTTGGCTCACCTTGAATTATTTGGAATCTATATGTTGCCATCTCATGGGGGAAAACAGGACTCTCTGCAGTTACTTCTCAGTACTTGTGTAGAGGATCCTTGCAGCTGAAATATAGGGAGAATTCCCTTCTGCTTTTGTGTTTGGATGTGCTTCTTGTAGAAGCACGCTAAAACTTACTCTCACCCTGAAGCTGTTGCGCACCTGCAGAGCGTATGCTGGGACTGTGAGTGTAAAAGGAGAAGCTTTTGTAGAGGTGGTTGCAAATTTTTTACAATATATTATGTATCAGAAGATTGTAATTTATCCAAGCAGGAACATTTTGCAATGTATATTTTTTAAAATGGACTTTCAGCAAGGATCTTTCTTGGGTCTAAGGTAGGATTCCTGCTAGCAAATACAGACATGAAAGCAAAAAAACCCCTCATGAATTACTAGGAATGGACCTCTCCCTCTTCTTCACCTGGGTATGAGGGAGCCAGGTTCAGGCTTCTGCTCTACCCAATTTAGTGCTGTGACAACCTGGCTGCAAATTTGGGGTGTTTCCTATTATAGCCTTTTACTAGGCCAGCTGAGGTGTTAGCCCCATAGCCCACTGGCTAGCACGTGTGCCTGAGACAAGGAGCTACAGGGCTTCCCTGAACCAAGGGATGGATTCGGGACATGGAAGAGGAGGTGTCTGTCCCCAGAATGTTAGAGAGAACTATGTTTTGTCACAGGCAAAACTAGGTATCAATGCTGCATTTTTTTTTAAAAGGGTCTTGTTTGTGGTCTGGGCCATACCTAACCACTCATCCTCTTTTCATGCTTGCTTACTCTTTTGCTGTGTGTGGGTCCGAGACATCTGGGGTGCAGGTTTCATCATCCTAGAAATACGCTTCCACTGCCCCTTGCTGTGCTGAGACAGATCCTTGCCTGGCAGCAGTTTCCTCGGGCTACAAGCAAACACGCACCCCACAGCAGGAGAAGCCAGAGGATTGCTACCAAATTAGGAGACGGGGTTGCTGGCTAGGTCAGCAGAGATACTGTGGAAATGTAAAAGACAGCTTTCAGATCTGCTCTGAAGAAGCCTGAAGTAGTTTCTGGAGCAACAGCTATTTTTGGGGACACAGTGAAAGCAAGCAAATGTTTTTGGATTGGCGGGGGCTTCCTTTATTTAGGGCTGGGTGGTCATCACTTCTGGCGCCTTTGGACAGCTTTGTTTAGGAGGAAAAACTGCATTTCATTGTGTCTGAAAATGTGGTCCCCGAACTGCATCAGGAGAGTCCTTTATGGGAAAGCACGAAGGAGCGTGTTGGCACTTGCGGCGCGGCCGCTGCTGGGCTTACAGCCGTGGCCACGGTGTGAGCTGGGGGTCTGGCAGCCCCTACCTCTGCCTGGCTTGGCTGCTCCCCTGCTGTACCAGGTGGAAGGGAGGGAGAAGGGGTTTGGGCCTCCTCAAACTCTTGCTTCTTTACGGAAGCAGCCAAAAGAGCCGAGTGGAGCCATTCTTGCCCAGGAAAGGCTTTTGCAGGTTATGGCTTTGTGTCCTCGCTACTCCGAGTCATTTGTGGCAGGAGAAGGAAGGGAGAAGCTGAGAGTGAGCAGCTAGGGATAGCTGTTGGTCCTGGCTCCCACTGCGGAGGGACGGGCCAGGGACTGCTTTCCCTTGTCCCCACCAGCCCCTGTCACCCAAAGTCCATCCCAAGCAGCAGTGATGCCCCAGCCTCCCCACGGCTGTGCTCCTGGGGGCTGGGAGGAAGAAGTAGGGGAGAGCTGGACCCTCCCAGGTGATTTTGGGGTGCAGAGTGAAATAGGGCAGAAGTCTTGTCAGCAGGTTTTCATTATAGCTCCGACCTTGTCAAAATAACAGGCTTTATTTGGCTTTTGAACCAAAAAGGCTGGGATACCATTAGTTTATTTTGTGCTAACAGTAAGTCAGCAGCGTTACTCCCAGGACTTCATGTGATCTTTCCTACCTGTGCTAGCTCAGTGTTTCCCTCTCTTGGCAGATACGTTAACTGAAATAATAAGGGAAGATGTGACTGTGGTTACACATGGTACTTGGCAAGGACTCTTTGTCCTGTACGTTAGCCACAGATTTAACCTTCTGCTGTGTGCACCGTCAGTTTGTCATTTCCTCCCTTTATTCTGTATTCCAGTTTCCCCTCTTTTTTCTTCATCATCTTTGCCTTTGCCCAGCCTTGTTTCTCCCTATGGTTCAGTGACTGCCATCTATAAAAGATCCTGGATCTTTCCCTTAGCGTCAGCGAGAGACGAGAGTGTCCACACATACCACATGCAGACATCTCCTATACACAGACGTGCAGCAGGCTCCCTGCCCACGTGGGCATGTGCACATGCCCAAGTACGTCTTATTGGTTTTGCACCAGTAATTTAACATAAGCCAACTAGCTTTTATTAAATCCACAACTGTCAAATAGGGCACAGGCAAGAACTGCAGACCATATGTTTCTTCTCTTTCACCACATGCTGTTCTGACTGCATCTTGTAAGTAATATGCATATGCCCCTAGTGAAGTTACAGCAAGGTGGGGTGTTTACTAGAAGACAGTCTTTGGATTTGTAGTTTGGACTGATCATACCACAAATAAAAATCTGTAGATCTATTCTATGTGTTTCAATTATCATTACTACAAGTGGGTTTTTTTTAGCAGGGGAGGAGTAATTTTTGAGTAATTTGTAATACGGTGCTCGTAACTTCAAGACAGGGTATCTGAAACATGTAGCTGTGGTCTAATTCCAGCTCCATCCTAGAAAATATACATTTAGTCAAAGAGGGGACTTCAGATTCCTGGACGTTATCCAGAGTTCAACCCAATGACACTTCAAACACAGGCAGGAAATAAAACAATTTCAGTCCTTTTTCTCTCTAGCAGGCTGAGAAAATACAGTAGGTTCTCCGTTATTTTCATGGACAATTTGCTTTGTGCCATACTTAACTGGCTGTGCTGAAGATACATAGCCAATGTAAAAAACCCCTTAATTTGTAAACTGTCTACATTGGAGAATATCCTTTTCCAAAATGGTGTTGCTGTTTTTAGCTCTGTTAGTGTTGGTGTATGCAGTATGACTAATAAGAACTGAACATTAGCAACCATCTTAGGCTGCTGCAGTGAATGGTAATTCCTACCTGAAATGTCCTTAAAAACATGCTGTTTGGGGACTTAGTAACATGCTAGTAGTGGTGTGTTGAAGACCATTAGGCCCCACTGACTTTTGTTGAAAAGAGAGACAGACTTGAACAATTTGCTTTATAGCAAAAGTGGAGGAAACTGTATTGCCTCCCACAGACTTGAGTGAGCACACAAGGAGGGTGAATGGCTATGGCAGGTCCTCCCCATTCCTCCCACTTGTTGGTCAAATCTTCATTTCCTTAATTGTGCGGATTTCTGAAATTTGAATTTCCATTTGTTTTCTGACTGAGAATTTCTAATCTCATAAGGTATTTATCAAGTACAGTCTGGACTAGTTATGGGAAACAGAGACAGTATATTGAACACCTTCGTAACTTTTCTGAAGGCAACACTACTCCTTAGTTAACAAGTTTTTCTAAACGAGTCGCTGTTGCGAGATTTGTTTTCCTCATACTAAATGCAAGGTCCGTCACAAATCCATCTAACTTCTTGGTCCTGGTTATCAGATCAGAAATGCTGTGGCCATGTGGAGCAAAGCACTCATCCAATGTTGACTTCTGCTCTTTCAAAATTTGGGGGTTAACCTTGTGCCAACAAGATTTTTGTGATTCAGGTATTGTTCTGGCCTTCTGCAGCCTGCATAAAAGCCTAATGATTTGGCTTATTTAACAAAAATGTAATTGTGTGTCTGTTCCTGGTCTGGATCAAATTCCTGTTGCTGGCTTATCCAGCAATGTGCAGGATGGATATCATGGAACAGAGAACCACAACCAAAGGCTATTCCTGGGTGTATTTTGATAGTCTTTTTCATAATTGGATTAGGAATGAAAGGGTCCATACTGAAATGTAGATCATCACTAGCAAATTTCAGAGTATATTTGTTAAAATCTATGGCATTCACACTTCTCTGAGTATTTAGTGTGCAGGGTCAGGCAGGGAACTCTGCACCTCCAAGACTTCAGCGATAAACCCCTCTGCCCTTGTGACTGCCTGGCCTAGAAAGAGGAGATTTCAAGCCATGTGAGCTGACTGTGTGCTGCACTTCTGTGTTTGACAGATATTTTCAGCTACCACAAACAGAATTTAAGAGAAAATACCGATGATCCTAGTGTATCATCTCACTTTATTGCAAGTGAGAAATGGAAAAGTAATGCTGTTTTCATAGTAGTTCAGGCATACTTTCTGACCACTGTGTTACTACTTAATTGTGAATGGTGTGGTTTAGGCATTTCAAAGGGAAAATACAACAGAATGAGAACACTAAGAGTTTTTAAAATATTTGTCTTGCTGTATAACTTTAGCCCAAAGTAGAGCACTGAGCAATGTTATATTTTAAACCATAACATTTTTGCTTTCAGTGCTGCTATGTAATTGAGCTGCCAGTCTACCTCATTTTACTTCCTTCATATTTTTGTCACTGCTTCCTCAGAAATAGCACAAAATATTCTTTTTCCCTGCTGTGATTAAGATTCATAATCTCAGGAAGATTGCATTTTTCCTTCCATTTCCACTTCCATGGTAAAGCAGTGACCAATCAAAATCAAGTCATTGTATACCAGCTAAAAAGGTTTAGATTGACGAAAAGAATCAGTCCTAAAAGAAGACAGCTTTGCCATAACATCTGTTTCTTTGAGGGAAAGAATAGTTTCATTTGGGATGGAAAATATGTATTTATGGATATGAAATTGTTCTTTTGCGGTGCTTTGGTGCATTTGCTACATTCCAGCACTGCATTTTATGTTAGTAAAGGCAGTTTAATGTCATAAAATATCTGCTTGTGCTAGCTGGTAGATGATTAACCTTCATAATGCATTTCAGATCCCCAAGAGTTTCTCACTGTAGAATATTGCCACACAAATCCCTTTTTTGTTACTTGAACACCTGTGTCATCCAAAATGGGTGAATAGAAGGTTGCTGTAAGCATTAAATTCATGGGGAAAAGGTCTGGAAAGGGGAATGGTTAAAGAATGTTTGTCCAGGCTATGGGAAGCTCTGACAAATGGTTTTGGAGACTTTAGGTGAGATTATTGAATTGTTACAGCCACAAACCAATCTTCTCAAGAGGAGAGGTGGCCATTGTCACGACCCGGGCTGGACAGACCAGGGAGTCGTGCTGAATTCGGAATTCCCTTGGGCTAAATTAGAGTGAAACAACACCAAATGATCAGTTAAACATTTTATTCATGGCAGAAGCAAACTGATCTTGGGAGGCGTAACAGCAGGTGGTGGGTTTTCTCACAACAGGAATTGGTATGGAACTACCTCAGTAAACTGTGTAACCCGTGGTAATCGTATACATCAATTCAGGGAAGAAATTAAGGAGATCCCTCCCGTTGGGTCAGGAGGTTCAGAGCAGACCCCCTTGCTTTCTAGACCCTTCTCACCGAGGAGCCGAGGGGCGGCTGGATCCACTCCCAGTCCCAGACTTGGTCAGCGGTTTGTGTCTAAAGGGATGAGGTGTAGGGGTTATGGAAGAGGTAAAATAAAGAGAGAACAAGACAGAGAGAGAAAAAGGAAGAGAGAAAGATTTCACTGGTCCTGGGTCCAAGGTTGGGTCAGTCAGCCGAGGGGTCCAGTCTCGGTGGGCTTGCACACCCAGGGCTTCAGTTTGTGCCCTTTTATCATCCTTGCCCCTCCTTCAGCCGGGCACTCGAACTCATTAGGCTAATTAGGTGTCATGAGCAGTTTGTGAGCCTTTGGGCTTGGGGGTTGTTTGGGGAGTAATTTCCCCTTCCCTGCCAGACGTGATCTTTGGCCATGCGTGGTGAGCTGCCCTGCTCAGCACATCAGAGCAGGGAGCTGTGCACCCTCCGGCATGGCCTCCTTCTCCTGTTGCTGATGGGTGCTGATCGGCTGCTTTTCACCTGGGGTTCCTTGCTCTGCAGCGTTAGTTGTTACGCAGAGGTCGTCCTTAAGCAGAACTCGCCCCACCACAATATTTGAGACACTAACTCTTTCAGTCTCTCACAGCCATCAAAGTAGCTGAGGGCTGGCTTTGAGAAGAGAAGACTATTATTGGTCAGACCATCATGGAGAAGGACTTGAGAGCGCTGGTAAGTAAAGCATGGCAAGTTTGGTGGACGTACGCTTCATGATACTCATTGACAGTGTTGCCTTGGGCCTAAGCATGTGTTGATGCCCATGGATGAGATACAATATGGTCAGAATAGGCCAGATGAGGAGACAGAGGCAGAAGATCAAACACAACTACACTGTTAGCTTGGTGAGCTAGCCGGGGCACGGGAGAACAGAGGAGCCACGTTGGCACTTCATTAAGACTAAGACTTTCAAGTGGAGCGTGTAACCTTTCCAGAAATTGTTTATTGCCAGTGAAGTACATATGTTTATTTAAAAGACCTGGCTGTGCTCAATTTTTAATGCATTGATCTTTTTCCTTCTTTCCACTGTTTCTATTTCTCTATTAATAGCTTCTTGGGTGGTAAACCCAGGCAAAATAACTCTCAAGCCGTGTAATTACTGATAATGTGGCAGCTAGAGAAGGATTTACACTGTTCTTGTTGGAATGATCTTAACTGAAAGGCAGCAAACTCTGGACATAGGCAGATCAACAAAAAAAGGAAAATTTATTATACTTGGCTGCATTTGTTGTTGTAGTGAGTGGGTGTGAGAGAAATATTTTCATGATTGGCCTCAGATTCAGGGCATGGCATTGGATCAGATGGTTAGTAATACTGTCTATCTTGTTTCTAGTTACTATGCTTACAATGTCAGTTGACTACAATTGTTCCAGGGCATAAAACTTCATTGTTTCCATTTCCATTTTGTTTCAAGTCCTCGCTTCATCATGATCAGGTCACTCATGGCAGAACTCCTACAAGGAGCTGGGACCATGTGTCCGTGGGTTTTGTGTGCTGGATTCATGGAGAGGGACAGCCTGCTCTTCCTGCAGAGACATCCTCATGGATGCGGGCAGGGAGGTCAGGGCTGCAATGAGGAGCGGGAGGGCTGCAACGAAGGGAGGAGGGAGATGCCGATCTCCAGTCCTGCTCTGCTGCCAGGTCCCAGATTCCTGGTGGCACCTGCCAGCTACCTGTTTTCAGCACTGTCCCCACTCCATGGGGCCTCTGGGTCTCCTCTGTGGATACTTTCCTGAGTATTTAAGTCTCCTGGGGGATGAAAGTTGGCTCTGTGGCATTAGGTTGCAAGAAGGGATGTACTGTGGCTCTGGTTTGCCTTTCTGTGATGCCACAGGATTCACCAACAATCCCGTTCATTTTCAGGTGGGCGAGGTGTCACTCCTGTAAGCAAAGGGCGAAAATCCTCTTTGAGGGAAAAGAAAGTCAGAGGCGAGCTGTAGTAGAGTTTCTTGCTCTTCATTTTTTTTAACAGAGATTAGTGAATCAAAAATACATTTGTAAGAAGATAACTCTAGGATTTTGTGGCATACTTCTGTAAAGCTCAGGAAGATGGTAGTGATATGCAGCATACATACATCATCCACTGTTGAAAAGATTGAAGAAAAATCTTGGTATTACTGGAATGATAGAAACTTAATGCCCTGACTCTGTCATGCAAAGATATGTGGAGAAAGCCTATTCAAAAGATTATGGGAATTCATCAAGCACAAACAGCTGTGAAGGCGGCCTTAAATTTTAAGATTAATGGAATTTTTGCAATAGAGAACATTTTAATTACTTAATTTAAATGCTAGTGCATTTCTGTCAGCTTGTTGACTATGTGCACTGGTGTCACAGTGTTTGAAAACTGCGTCATGTATGGAAGTAGCAATTGCCCATGCACGCCCACTATAAAATGCCCTTGGTGGACTAGAACATTTCGGTTGTTTATCAGATACAACAGCATTAGGACTGGCTGGCTAAATACAGTAAAACAGGAGAAGAAGGATTTGGGTCTGTAGCTTTCATTTTCCTGAATTGCATAACTGCTTCGTGAAACTAATCTCTTTAAGAACAAAGGATCAAATTCTTATCTCTCAATGTAGCTGGAGTTACCCCAGCAAATCTGGAATGACTCAGGAGACCCTCAGTCCCTCAAACCCTCAATCTTTGCGTAAGCTTGCACAGCGTGAGCCACCTGCTGTGGTGGAAGCTGTTGGGCTGGAGATGGGAATGGGGAACAGGAGGACCACATCCTCCAGCAGAGCCTTGCTCAAACTTCTCCAGAGGGAGAGGTGCTGAGTGCCTCACTCGCACTGAGCGCTCAGTTGATAGGTGGAACAGGCAGAAAGACCAAAAAGCCTTCAGAGTGGCAGAAGAAATGAGATCAAGGTAAATCAACTTACCTGTCTCATTGGATCTGCTTTTCTTACTAATTTTCTTGTCTTTTTATCCTTTCTCTCATTTAACTGGATATATATTATAAGTTGTATCTATTGCAACATATATGTGGCCCAGCAGTGAACCGCCTTAAACATGTCAAGCTAAACTGAGTAACTATTGCTGATTGCATCTATTTTGACTAAACCACACGGCAAAATACTCGATAAGGAAATTGTACATATTGATAAGCAGCAGTAGCAACAAGAAGATGATAAAAACAGATAAGGGGAACCACAAACATCAGAGGGGAAAATCTCTCCTCCAACAGAGTCACAGCACCTGCTCCATCCTTGCCCTCTTTCCTCACTGAGGTCCAGTGCTTGTCTTGGCTCGCAGGAAGCACAGAGACCCTCGTGGAGCAAAACCCAGCACCTCCATCAGGAACCGGTCTTAATGGTGCTTGCAGACTCTGCAGGACCAAGGGGCTTGTGATTGTGCTTGTGATCGTCAAAAAGGACAAAACCCTTTTCTGAATAAAGCGCGTGTGGTGCTGAGCAAGAGGGAGCCCTTTGGCCTGGGCCAGGTGCTATGAGGTGCTCTGTAGTCCATGGGACGTGACCCGTCAGTAAAGCTGTGGGCATGGCTTTCGCCAAGTGCCAGTTGGACATGTGTGCTAATTGACACTCTGTCTTGGCTTGAAATGCCGTCGAGGATGCCTGATAGCCTGCCTTGTGATCTGCTTGTAAATTAGCCTCCCGTCTATTCTGTCCAACCTAAAAAAGACCTGTTTCCTTGGAACAGAGAGTTCCTGCATCATGAGCTTGTTATTCCTTTTACCGAAGTGGTATTGATCTGCTTCAGCCTCTTTTAGTAAAGTCCTTGAAAGTCCATACTTTTCTTTCAAAGGAAGGAAGCAAGCAGTGTTACTCTAAATTTTGCCTTAGCTCATCATACATCTTATGAGCAGGTGGGTTGTCTGCACTGTAATGACTTTCTTCCAGGAACATTCCTTTTTTTTACGTTCAGATGAATTTTTATAATGGAATTTTTTTTCACAGAGTTTTCAGTAGTGCTCCTTTATGAAACTTCCACCTGCATGTAAGTCAAATTGTGTAAAACTTATTACAGTGCTCCTATAAATGACTTATAAACTGAAGAAAATTTGCAATGGAGAAATATTTTACTATTGTAATTTTTCTAAACAGCAGGTTTTCAGTAGTATTTTTCTTGCCCCACAAAATAACAACACTGGACACTGATTCTTGAGGCTTTATATCTGGGTGTGCTAATGCTGAAAATGTATCTAAGGCCATAGAAGCCATTTTTGCTGGATATTTTATAACAGCCCAAACAAATAATTAACTAGATTCTCTAAAGTCAGAATTTTCTTCATCTGGTTATTCTAGTGTTGATCTTGCACCTTCTAGTACTACTAAATCAGAAATACAAGCTTTTGCTGCCAGTCTTGATAAAAAAATCATTGCTTCTGAGATATGAAAAAAATATTTTTAGCTTCCAGTTTCACAGATGTGTGCTACAGCTACTTGCCTTGTAACTTGCCCTTGATTCAGCACAGCAACTTCAATGTGATTATTAATTAGATATTAAGACACGACTAAAAAAAGTGTCCTTGAAGTAGAGCTTATAGTAAACAACATATTTTTCCATTTCTTATCTACATAATAACAGTGCCTTGAAAAAACACCAGTACTTTCTAGGCTTGTTGCAGCACTTCAGCTTTCATCTGTTTTGCAAATAGAACTAAAGTGGGTTTTAATGTTGGGTCGGCAGCGCACTCTTTGTGGGCTGCTGCTGTGGTAAAGTCTTTTCAGCCACGTGTGCCCAGCATGGAGCTACCCTTGCTCTCCACTTCTGGGCTGGCCTCGCAGGTTATTGGGATGCATGCTAACTGCAATAGTATTTTTTACAAAATGAGTAGATCAGCTGGTAAGGAGAGGCTCACAGGATCATAGAATGGTTTGGGTTGGAAGGGACCTTGAACGATAATCTAGTCCAACCCCCCTGCCATGGGCAGGGACATGAGGATGCACTGCTGAAGTCAAGGTTGAATCAAATGCTTGGGGACTACACCGCTAACCTGCTTAAGTGCATAAATAAGGTGTAAAGTTTTACATCAGCCAGACCTGTGGAGACCTTTGAAGGCCCTGGTAACGTTGCTGTGTTGTTGTCCTTCCGCCCTTTGGTTTCTGATATTTGGTTCTCGTTCCCCAGTTGCAGCTTTGCAGCCTGCACTTTGGTTGCAGCTGGAGAATCCCACAAATTCAACTTCGTCTATTACTTCTGTTCCTCAAACTGTTCTCTAGCCACTCCACCTACTCCCCAAAACACTGGTATATGAAGTGGTTTTTTTCCAAATGTCATTTTTAGCTTCTTTCCTGCTTATTAATGACTGAAATAGTGGAAAAGACAATCGTCACCACCATTTGTCTCAATTGTAGTTTTTCTTTCTCTGGATACTGTTTTAAAATTTTTTTAAGGAATAATATTTTATCAGACCTGAAAATGGTCCCAGAGATCTCTTAGCTAAGGAGAAAGATGATGACACCGTAAGGAGATCAGGGGCTCAGATCCCACGTAAACGCCAGCTCATGGGCACGGAGGTTCCTACTGCTTATCATGTGGCATATGTTTTTGCCTTTGCCTTCAACATAACCCTCACCTCAAGGCTGTCTTTGCTCCAAACAAACTACAGGTGATAGTTTGGAGGTACCTGGTGTCTCAGCATGGTGATTGAAGGCAGTGAAGATAGCTTGATTTAAAATACGCTTTTTGTCCATGAATGGGAGGAATAAATAACGAAAACCATATCCAACGTCTTTGAATATCTGTTCTAGTGCTGTCGGGGGCCATATGAACCATTTATAAAATGAGGAGGTTTAAGTCCGTGGTTACTCACTTGGTGTCTTTTCTATATATTTCTTGGCAATGCTTGGTACTTTCCAGTTTACACTTGAATTTGATTTTGTTATGGGTAATAGTACTTGTTTCAGAGGAAATAAAAATGTGCCGCTTACATTTCTATTTGTAACTTCCTTAGAATGAATAAATTATCTTAATTAGTATCTTAACATAATCTTAATTTTAATTTAACGTAGCATTTAGCTAGAAAATTTACTGTGTCATTTTCCAGGAATAGTTCAGATTTAGGCAATTCAAAAATATTAATAGCTTTTATTGTGTCGTGGGAAAAGAAAAAGAAAGCAACAATATTAATGTGCCTGAGTCACTCTGACTGTCTTGTCTCTCATATATAGAATATATGATATCATATAAAAGGAATATCCTTTTAATTGAAAAGGAAAAAAATAAATCCCCAGCCCCTATGAAGCAACTCTTTTTCTTTCAAGCTTCCTGTCTAGACTTGTAGTCAGAAAGAATCTCCAGGAACCGGCTCTTCCGTCGCTGTCCCTAGCGCCGGAGCCTGCTCGCCAGGGCTGGGTGATAGGCAGCTCTGCTCAGTCCGTTCAGCAGCATCTCTTGCCTCCATGTGAAGACTCCCAGGAAAACATCACCATTTTTAATCAGATGTCCACAGGATCCCTGAAGAAAACAGATGGTTTCCTATCTCTGGAGATGTCCCTAGAGCGTTTACATGGGTGAAGAAGAAAAGCAGGAGACATCAGTTGGTCCTAACGAAGACGTTGCAATGGTATGTGGGCATCTGATAGTCCCTGCGTGAAGATCCCCAAAGGGCCTCTCATGTTGTTTGGTGGTTGGTTTTTTTTCATGTTATTTATGTGGATTGTTTGGGGTTTTTTGCTTAAAATACCAAGGGTAAAAACCCTGGCACCCTGCTGCAATCAGTGGGAGTTTTGCCAACGAGTTGAATGGAATTCTGTAAATGTAAAAAGGTTTTATTCCGAAATGTTACATTTTATGTTTGTTTTTAAAAGAAGCCCTCCCACTGCCAGAGCTTCCTTCAGCGGCTTGGGCTTTGGCAGTGCCCCCCAACCACTGGGGCTGCTGGAGGGGCTGTGCCAGCCGGCTTGGCTCCTGCACTGCTCAGCCCTGGATTTCCAGGTGGGCTGGGCTGGCTTCTGCACTAGCCGGTGGCTGGACCTGGCGTGAGGGAAGGTGGATCTGGCAAGAGTCGTATTGCGCCGCTAGCTGAAGAGAGCTGGATGGGCTCTACAGCTTAGTGAGAAGCCTGTGAGCAAGCAGGGCCACTGGCTTACAAATGTACGAGCTGGGAAAGCCAAACAGGTTGGCGTAGCCCCTGCAAGCACTTCCAGGCCGTTTGGCTCCCTCGTATCCAGTAATCACTGCTTAAACATTGAGAGTCAGAGTAGCGTACCGGCTAAACCCATAAATAACGCAGATCCTCGCCTTGAGAAGAACTCGTCCATTCATTCTACATTTGAATTTCCTTCGTACGTGTACTTCAGGAGATAGCAGAAGGTAGTGCTGTCATTCCCTGCGTCGTGGAGACCCTTCCCAGGACCACATCTAGCCCTATGGGTTGTTACTTGTTTGAGCTCTGCTGCTGGTCTTTAGCCCCAGACCTAATGAGGACCCATGACCATGTTCCCTTCACAGCTCCTGATGGAGGCGGAGGTGTTGGCCGCTCTCGGGGAGGTGCGGATGCTCCCCCAGCTCTCCCTTGGGCAGCCTGAAGTGCACCGTTATCTCGTGGAGAGTACATTTGGATTTGTGGGCAGTGCTAACACTTAGGGAGGCAGATCTTTTAAGTTCTCATTTTTGCAACATGCAGCTGACGGAGTGGGTTTTGGTAAGTTGTTTTGACATCATAGAGGAGCAAGGAAGCAAGTAGCTGATTTTCCTGTGGCAAAGCACTGGGATGAAAATATCTGCAGTTTGTAGTATTGGGAATAGCGCAGGCTTTTATCCATTTCAGATGTGCAACTGAGACACCCTGTCAGGTGGCATAGTGCAGCGAGTGGGGTTTAATCCAGATATAAGTACGTTGGGACTGGAAATGCCCCAGCAAATGGGGCTCCTGCTACACAGCCCAGCAAGTTTCTTGCATCCCAGATTTGATTGCAGGGTATATTAGCTTGTGTTGTAATAGTTCAGTATTTCTTTAATCCTTTGCAGAGGCGATCTGAAGGAACACAGCGCTTGTATAATATGCAACTGCTCAGTGGTGGGGGGTGCAGTGTTTCTGAAGGCCATACCCCAGCAGCATCCCTAGGGAGAAGTCGTAACACATCAGATAATGACTGGAGTTAATCTGTAAACAGATAGCGTAGGCAGGCAAAACAGATAGGAAATAATTAGGTGTTCCAGAGCTCCTTGGGATAACCACAAAAGAGAAGAGAGGAGAAAAAGAGAGCTTTAAAAAAAATTGGAATGCTGTGAGGCGATGCAAAAGCTCAATGTGGAGAAGCAGAGTTTGTGTCCAAACGTGCATATGCAGTGATTTTTTCCTTCGTGTGTTTTGCTCCAGAGCTTTTATTTGTGTGCCATGTTCTTGTCCCTAATAGCCTATCCTGCTTTTGGAACAGGATGAAGGAGGATTTGGTCAGCAACAGCTGATAGTTGTTATTAAACTATTGTTGAGTTTACATGGGACAGGGTACACTGGAAATCAGAGGCTGTTGTGAAGGGGAGAATTATAGATGTGTCTTGGTATAGTGCATTAATGCTGAGCTGGATGACTATGAATTTCACAGATTTGGTGTTTATGGTAGTAAGAGTATGAAAATATTCCATGTCTGAATTCCCCATCAAGGCTAACTGGAGAAGATAATTCTTCCAGATGTCTTGTAAATGCAAATTTGTTACTTTTCACAATAATGCTGTTATAGTGTGATCACAGAAATCAAGGCAGAGCTACAATTCCTTGTGTTGTGGTTAAAGCCCAGCTGGCAACAAAGCACCATGGTGCTGCTCGCTCGCTCACTCCTACCCCGCCATGGTGGGATGAGGAGAAAATACAAAGAAGTGCTCGTGGGTTGAGACATGGACAGGGAGGAATCACTCACCACTTATGGGCACGGGCAAAAGACAGGCTCAACTTGGGAAGAAACATCATCAATTTAATTTACTACCAATTAAATCAAAACAAGGATACTGAGAAGCAAAACCAAACCTGAGAACACCTTCCCCCCATCCCTCCCTCCTTCCCACCTCAACCCCACTCTCGGTTCTCTCTCCTTCCTCAGGGAATGGGGGCTGGGGTCGGTTCCTCACCCCTGGTCTCTGCCGCTCCTTCCTCCTCAGGGGGAGGAGGACTCCGCACTCGGCCCCTGCTCCGCCGTGGGGTGTCTCCCGCAGGAGACAGTCCTCCACCAACTTCTCCAAGGTGGGTCCTTTCCCCGGGCTGCAGTCCTTCAGGCACAGACTGCTCTAGCACAGGCTTCCCCACGGAGCCCCCGCCATCTTGGGGGGCATCCATCCCCCTGCTCTGGCGTGGGCTCCTCTCTCCCTGGGCTGCAGGTGGGCATCTGCTCCCCGCTCCCCTCCACGGGGGGGGGCGGACGGACAGGGGACAGCACAGGGGTTCCTCTCCCGTTCCAATCCCCCACTCCCTGCAGGTTTCCCCTCTTAAATCTGCTCTCCCACCCGTGTTTCCACTGTCCCTGAG
The DNA here is from genome assembly GCF_000737465.1 of Haliaeetus leucocephalus. Lineage (NCBI taxonomy): Eukaryota > Metazoa > Chordata > Aves > Accipitriformes > Accipitridae > Haliaeetus > Haliaeetus leucocephalus. Next base: position 3,257,826 of record NW_010973231.1, read on the forward strand.
GGGCTCGGCCTGGGCCAGAGGTGGGTCTGGCTTGGAGCCGGGGGAGCTTCCAGCAGCTTCTCTCAGGAGCTGGCCCTGCAGTCCCTCACCCGCCACCAAAACCCCGCCACATAAACCCAAAACAGCTGGTAAAAAGGGATTTAAACAGACTTCTAACTGAGAGAAACCGATTGCATACTCTCTGTAGCCTTTGCGTGTGGCTCCCATCTTTGCAGTTTCTTGCATAAGTCTCACACACGCTTCTTTCATTTTTTTCTACAGTGTTTATTTCCCTGAAAATTCTCTTTGGCTCTTTTCACATCAGGCTTTGCTTCTGACCAAAGACTGTCACAGACTGACTCTTTACAGCCCAAGTCCTGCTGCGGTAGTGTTTTCTATGGAGAAATATTTCTGGGAACGTGGAGAGCTCTTGACTCCAGCAGACTGCAGGATACTAGGAAAGCAAAGTGTTTGATCCATCCTAATACAGTAGTAGTGTATTGGGAACATCTGTTTTGGGCCCAGGATGCCATTTCACACCAAGTTTTCCTTTCTTTACACTTCCAAGAAGGAAAGCAGTGGGGTTGCCCCCTGGCATTCCTGGGAGCTGGCCGAATCAGGAGACAGGGCTAGAGGTGGGATGGAGGCAGAGGGAGATGCCTGCATCAGGTAAGGCCAGGAAACCCATGCGGTTCAATTTTTTTTAAGTATGTATCTCAGAGAGAAGGGTAATAGGAAGGAGGCTAAAACGCATTTGTAGGAAAAGGGCTTTTGAAAGCTGAAGGATATTGAGGTTGTGACCTGACACATGATTCCAGAGAGGACTCAACTCAAGATGTTGTTTTTTCCTCCTTGTGAGGTCTTGAATGCTTATTATGAAGAGGAAATGTAGACTGATTTCTTCACTAAGAAATCACATAGTGATTCTGGGGCTTCCCAAGAAGTTGGTCTAGTTATTTTATAGGGTCGTAATTGGAAGTGCTGTGCAGAAGGCGTAAGAACTTTCATAGCTGCTGAAAGCCTGTACATATTGTTCCAGACTGAAGTGGGATGAAGTTTAGCAATTATTTCCAGTGTCGTCTTCGCTTCCTGAGTGAGAAGGGGGCTTGGAGCAGTGCCCTGATTTTGCTCAGGGCGGCAAGCCTCGTCTGCCTACGTGGTGGACACCATGGTTTCTGCCCATCCTTCCAGCAGTGGTCCTTGCTGGAGTAGCAGGGACATATTCCCTGGGCATTAATGGTGTGGATGGAAATACTGGCAGAGTGCCTATAGCTGTACCATGTGTGGTTTTGTATTGGGGATGTGAGGGGTATAATGGGATTTGCACCAGCAGACGTCTGGATGAGGCATGTTAGGCTGGTGCCGGGTTGCTGTGCCAGAGCGTGGTGCCCGGGAGCCCTGGGGAAACTGGTACCCCGTGCTGCCAGGACGTATGAGCTGCTGGGATGTATGCGATGCTGTTGGTGCGTCCCAGCAGGACTGGACCTGGTCACCACTGTGGCAGCTCCCAGCGGGATACTATGGATGAGTGTCATGGAGCTGTTGACGTATGGTCTCTGCTGCCTGTCTCTGGCGCTTCCTCCATCCCGTCCCTTGTACGTAAAAATCAGCCACAGCTGCTGAACGGTGCCCTGATAGGCTTGATCTCTGACTTTCCACCTTTTAGAGGTGTAATTACGTTTTTCAGATGGTGGCGGTATGTTTTGCTGTTTCTTCCCTTGTGTAGCCCAGCTGCTCTCTTCACCTTTGTTGAAGGTGTGGGTTTCAGGCCAGTCAGCAGAGTTTGTAATTTCCCTTCTCCTGTGGCTTTTCTTTCATTTCAGGCATTTTATCTTACAGGACATTGAGGTTAGCATTACTATTATTAGAACATTTTCCAAGCTCTCATTTAACAGACCTTCAAAATTAGACAAATAAAGGATATGTAGTGAGTCAATCAGGCCATCACAAAACGCTTGATGAATGGGCAGTAGCCCAGTACAATCAAACAGGAACACTACAGGAACGCAGGAAAATGCTACCTCTCTTCAGAGATATATTGCCAGATGATGTTTCAAAAGAGGTTTTTCTTCCTTAGGATTTTTTTTTTAGTGTGAGGACCAGGAGGATCCTGAGCTGAAGTCTGTTCAAACCTCATAAAAATACTTGTCCATACATGTAATGAACTGGTCTCTGCTTTCAGGCTTCAGTTTTGTTTATATTTTGTAATTATTTGTGGTCCAGCTGTTACTGCTCTGTATAAATAAGAAACTAATGAAATATAATGGAGTTTCTCATCAGCTACCCTCCAGAATGTGTTTGGTTATTCTTGCATGTGCCATCTGTTTTTAACAAGAAGGGCTTGGATTAATCAACCATAACAACTGGTTTAGCAATATTATATTTTCTAAATAGATTGGTATGATAAGTATGATTATATTTGGCAGGAAAAGCTGGTAGATCTTATTCCTGTATACGTAGCTTTTTTTTTTTTCTTCAAAGGAGAGCAATACTTTTTCCTCTGATGAATGTCACTCTTGCTGGAGAAATGTACTAAAGAGGCGAATCATGTTTCATCAAGCATCCTAAAAATCTCAGACTCCCTATCAAGGCGACTCTGCCATTCCTGAAAGAGTTTCTAGAGCAGGCGTCATTTAGGTCCTGTATCATATAATGAATATACAAATTATCACATAATTCTTTCCATATCTTTAGAGTTTCTAGTTGGACGTTGCTCTTTTTCAGTATTTCATGTTTTATTATTGCCCCCCCTTAGCTTTCAAAGATGATGTTAATTTATTTACACTCTTCCTAAACTCAGCTTGAAGCAGATAGGACCCATATGTGAGCTAATAATTCTAGATACAGGCCATGAATGAGATCTGAATGCTTGTTTCTCTTTTCTCATTCTCCTACAAGCCCACATTAAGTATTTTTGCATGATTCATCATATTAAATAAAATAACCAGTTCACTAAGGAGTAGTTAAGTGTTAGAGAATTTGGTTGAACATGAAATAACAGTGAGGTACACCTTCAGTGAATAATTCCAGCTGAAAAAACAAGGAGACACATTATTGAAAATTCAAAGCCTTTGGCATCTTAGAAATGAAATGTTTCCTTTTTGTGTTGTGAAATAGCACTCGACGCTGAATATAAATACACTTTAATTTTAAAAAGAGTAAAAAGTAGCCCCTAACCTCCTAGAAAAAGGAATGGGGAAGTATGAGTTGATGAAGTGTTTGTTTTCATTTATAGTGATATTGATGATGGGCAGTCATTTCAGGAAGAAAACAGAAACAGTTTCTGTACAAGAAAAGTGTATTTTCTGCAATTTTTCAGTTTTCACATGGATTCAGAAAAATCAGTTTATGGCATAACAATACACGTTGCGTCTCAATGCCATAGGACATCAGAATCATACTGCTCTTATCACTTTATATATATGTGTGTAATAAATAATACATATATAAACAGAAATTGTTTAATGTGTAGAATACGTAGTTGTTTCATGGAAGAGTGTCTGTTTCTTCTGTAAGCTGCGACACAACCCCGCAGAAGCTTCCTTGCCTTTACGCACAGAGAGACATTTACTCCTTGCGGGCATACCTGCAAGGCATGACAGTAATGGAATATGCAATTTTTTGTATATTGATATATTTTGATCCGCTATGCATTCTGGATATTTACATTGCTGTTCCTGCCTGTGATTTCTGATGACTGAAGAGTCTTGTCAGATTGTTCTGATTTGATAAACACCATTGAAAGTTTAAATATAATGTTACAACAGATATTGAGATAATAATGGAAACAAATGTGTTTAAAGTCAGATAAATACATCTGTGTTAAAAGATATTTCAATTTGACAGTATTTTGTAGTTTAACAGCATTTTTTATTATAGCTTTTTATAGTCTCATATGTGAATTGTAGTACAAATACAAAAAGTCAGCTGTGAATGATCTGGGGTTTGAGGTCCTGTTTGAATGTGGTCAGGGTGTAGTAGTTTTACTGTACACATAAAACAAAAAGCACATGGTTTGAGACTTAAGTGATCTGCATATAAATGGCTTATTGCAATCAGTACGGCTTCATGGATGTGCTACTTGCAGGATACCCTCCATGTACTGAAATATGGAAGTCCTGGGAAAAATGTGTTTACACAGGACAGAAATAGAAAAGGAGTGTATTCATAGCTTGTGCTGGAGAAAGAAAACAAACTGTGTCCTGGTAAAAGGACTAGATCGTATGATTCACATTTTGGAGAGGAAAAATCAGATAACAAACAGTAATTCCTGTTTTAAATCTCATTGCATTCAAAGTGCACCCAGGTTAATTTTCCGTTGACTTTAACATGTAGTGTTAAAGTGATAATTTCTTTTAAGGATGAGAAAACGTGACCCTAATCTTACTATGACAAATCAGCATACCTTATATACATATACCCCCCCATATATACATACATATATATATATACACATACTTAACCTTGCAAAATATTGGAAATCCTATTGAAGTTAATGCTGCTGGCTACTGAGGTAGCCTAGAAACAGCGTTATTCTGATATTTCATTACTTGAGAAACAGTATGGGATCTTTCAAAATCCATCTGGAGACTCCTACTGCAAGTGAGAAAGGGAATACAGTTCTCACTTTACCATTTCCATATCATTGAGTGCTTTGTTTTGCAACCTTAAGTTTCTCTTCTTAAGGCTTTTTAAAAGGAAATAAAAACAAGTTTGAAAACAAAATCTTTAATCTGCATAGTAAGAATTAAGTTAAATCCAAATGATAAAACTCAGAGCCTCTCTACCCTATTCATTTTAATGCCTCAGCATTTCTGAACCTCCTGCCTTTGCAGGTTACACATTATTGAAAGCTATTCTGTATTAAAAACGCACAGTCAGTATTTAAAAAACAGCAAATCAGATGCAGTGCGAAAAGCCAGATTTTTCATCTTTATCCTTTTCTCGTACTTCCTAGGGCTTTTCAGAGATAAAGCATCCAAAATCAATTGGTACGAAGGCAAATTTATCTTCAGATCGGCCACTTCTGAGGCGTGACTAATTGTTCCCCCTCTAAAAATCCCGTGGCAGCCCTGCAGAGATGGGGCCTGAACCGTATGTCAGCAGCCACGCTGCAGCACCGACAGAAACCGTGTTGCTCTCTGAAACAAGAAGTTCACGACAGAAACCTTGGGGCAAGGCAACACAGCTGCTCCTCAGCCGGAGGTTTACTTTTTGCTGACGAAGGCTCACCTCTGGGCGATGCCGTGTGCCAGTGCCGTTTCCATCCCAGCCCCAGGGCCGCCTGCCTCTGCGCTTTGAGCCTCTGTGGTCGTGCCTCACGCCCGCCTGCCCCTGGGGCAGTGCTGCTTTTGGTTGGAAGAAGCAAAGATTTATGACGCTCGGTTGGTCACGTCTCTTTGTGCATCATTATACTGAGCTCCCACAAACCGATCTGGTTTGTCCCACTCCAGCTCTTGGGTGGATACGTGTCTTTCAGATGGGTTTAAACGTGAATCTTCACTCCCGCACCTTTTCTAGTTCTTTTCCTTGTTTCCTAGGAACCAGTACATGCTGCCAGTTCGCTCGTTCGCCCCTTTTGGTGGAGGTAATGCCCTTCTGTTATGGCCTCTGCGTGCTTCGGGCAAGATGGAGTCCAAGGGATTTCTCCCGTGGGAATGCTGGCAGTGGGCGGTTGGGGGCTGCAAGCCCCACTCGCTCCTCTTGCTGCTGGCCAAGGTGCAGATCGGAGGGAGTCTGTATCGCAGGCTGCTTTCAGCTGCGTTTTGACTCTGAGCTTTATAGATTTTAAAGCAAGATTTTTCTAAAACTCTTTACCTAAGCATTTTGACGATGCTCGTCTCTTGTTGCATTCAGTTTGCCATCGGTAGGATGGTATAGAGTGAGATCACTTCTATACGTGCAATTGAAGCTGCGTAAGAAACAAAACTGCCAGTCGTGTTTCTCTTGAGGAGCCAGCGTGCTGACAGGAAAGGAGCGTATCATAGTCTGCTTGGCATTCATTACTTCCATATTCTAAACTCCTGCTTTTATTAATTTACATGTTAATTTTCTACTTTGCCACTGATTATGCTCTGTTTTTATGCCTACTTCTCTTCTTAATATCAGTTTTCTTGCCCTTAAACATGTTTGACACATGATTATCCCTTTTCAAAGAGAAGTTCCCATTGCTGTCCCAAAAAGGGAACATGTTGGCCGTGTAGATCAAGAGGCTTCGTGGGCAAATAATTGTGAAGATCAAAGATCCTCACATACCTGGTGATCTTTACAGCAAATGAAGCGTTTCTTGGAGATGATGCTATTTTTGCTTAGTATCAGGCATCAGCGTGTTAATACCATGCTCTATTTACAGAGACTGTTGTCTTTCCTTCTCTGAACAAAAGCGACTTCCTTTCTGGCTCATCTGTTTCCACCATCACCATCTCTGGGATAGGAACAAATTTTCAGCGAGACTGTGAATAATAAGGAGATGAGTAAGTAAACCACCCAGAAAGAAAATACAGAGAAGAGCGCCAAGCAGCCTGATCCCTTTGCCCCGGTGGGGTTGGGTGGTGGAGGGCAAGGGCTGGGGGGAGAAAGACAGCAGAAGCAGCTCTGCGAGATACCGCTGCCAGCAGAGCAGCCCTTTCTGCCTCTGCAGGCGCCCAGTTCAGCCGCTAATGGCACACGGGTTCATTTCTCACCGTGCCATTTATGGGGCTGTAACAGGCTGTAACAGGAGTTAATGTATGGGTACAGGCACGGGCGCCGTGGCCGGGAGATGTTAATGCAGGCGGCAGGCTCCCCGTCCGAATGTAAAACATGACCCCCAGGTCTCTCCAGCCCAGGGTTAGCACCAGCAGGTCCTTCACTGTTGCCCAAGGGTTTCCCCTCCCAGTGGGACTTTTGTGACCTGCTTTAGAGCAAAACAATGAAAATACCTGTACTCTTGCACCTTTTGCAGTAAAGTATTTAAACCTCTGAAGTTGTTCTTCACATAAATTGTAAATCATTCAGTTAGAGGCTGTGCGAGCTGGTCCTAAAAGCCCCAATGGTTTATAAATCGCCATTTGAGGGGGTGAGCTTTTCTCAACCTAAACAGAATTGTCTGTTCGCCAGGAAGAGTGCAGCTCCGGAGGATGCTTGCTCCTCTTCGTGCGCCTCTCCCAGTTCTGCACAGGCAGGGTCAGGATCTGCGACTGTCAGGGCAGCAGTGCATCTTGTAGGCTTCCAAAATTCGCCTAGCTTCCCCGGTAGAAAAGTATGGTCGTGCACACTGACTAACATCTTGAACCCAGTAGTATCACTGAAGCCAGTGGCATGTCAAAAAAATGATGCTTTTGTGCTAAATCTTTGCAGGATTTGGGACTGTCTGCACTGCTGCTTTCTTGCCCAGACACACATGTGCTGCACATGTCCTCGTGGTTTGTTAGGCAGTCCCATGTGAAGAAAAGTGATGTAGTATTACCAGCCTGGATTAGTATTGTTCTTCTGTAAGAACTTAACTGCCTTGAAATTAGGGACTGTAGTTGAGTACAGATGCCCTCACTGTGATGCTCAGTCTCCAGATGTGCTGTGTTGTACTGACACTCTAAATGGCAATAATTTACACTGGATGAAGGATGCAGAACAATATTTTCTAAAGGGCGTTTCAAATTTTGGAGTCAGTGCTCCCACAGGATCAATTTTAAATAATTACATCAGTGGCATATGTCAAGTTTTAAATAGAAATCAGTGGGGCTTCTTAGGCTGTCATGAGATCTGGGAGCCTGGTTTTCAGTCTCCCGTGTGCACAGCCAGCCTGCCAGCTGAGGAGCTGTCAAGGAGGTAAGAGGGGCTTGGGAAAACAGGCTTATTTCTTCTGAAAGGGGATGGGTTGGCAATTTCCGGTGAAATGTTTCATGCTCAAAAGAACTGTCATGTTCCAAGAAGAAAACATTTTGCCCAAGCAGTTTTTAGCAATGATGGTGTTGGGGTTTTGGGGTTTGGTTTTGGTTGGTTTTTTTTTTTTTTCCTACATGTTAGCAAAATGGGTTAGCAAAATGTAGGTGAAAACATAGCTAAAAATAGAAGGTACCATTGCTTTGTTGTGCTATTCCTCTTCTTCCTGTTTCTCTGACAGTGTTCAAAGACTAACATATAAGGGATACAACAGTTTAGTTGCTTCCCTACTAAGTGAAAGAGTTAAGTTTAGGGCTAGGTTATGTTTGTGGAGTGTGCAAAGTGCCTGCAATGCCCTTGTGAATTTGGCTGACAGACTTAATGTTGCCTACATTCCACAGTGACAGAGGCACCAGAATAACCTGAGGAGACATTCGTGTGTGCTAGCAGCACCTGCCCCTGCAGTTACGGTGTATGGAGATGGGCGGTTTCTTTTCTTGTGCATTTATTGAGTTGCTTTTTCATCATCTGAGGTTGCTTTAAGTTTTAAAAACCACAATGAAGGAGGCAAGTTAGGAAAATACGGCTTGATTCAGTGGAAAGGTATTGAACAGGTGATTGACATTACTGAACCATGGGATTGCCTCTGTCTGCCCCTTCCTCCTTTCTTGTCTTCAGATGGTGACAGATTTGGAGAGATGACACCATCCAGACCTCCATGGTATTTCAGTGTCTCTGTGATCTTGCTGCACTGGGTTATTTTTCAAACCTATTTCAAGTCCCCGTGTCTGTTGGTGTGTCCCAGCACTCTGTTCATTTTCCTGCTGTTGTGCATACTGAACAGTGACCTTCACACTAAGTCATGCTTCATTTTTGTTAAACTAAGTACACCGAAGCAACAAAATGAAGCCATCTATTTTCACATTCAGGTTTCCCTGAACATGGTGTTTATGAGAAAAATAAGCACCTTTGCAACTGAGAAAAAATGAGAATAATTTTCATCCACATTGAACAAGAAAGTGCTATTTTGTATTTATAGACAACTCTTGACTGCTGTCATAACATAACATAATAGTAAATGGTTGAGAAAATAGTACATCAACCAGAAAGTATTCGATCAGTACATCCGTCTATATTTATAGTTTGTAGGTTTGGCTGATAAAGCTTTTGTATTGTTTTAGTCTTTATGCTCTATCACATTAATTTATTTCATATTGCTTTCATGGTATATAGTAGCTATCTTTAAATATGTATATAGGTCATTTTTTCTTACTTTCTTTCTCTGTATGCAAACCTACTCATTTTGAACTTGGATAAAATCAGTTGCTCCGCATGCCTTGGCATTTTATGTGAGAATTCTCTCTCTGTCGCTGTGCAGTAGAAGGCTTTTGGACTTTAATTTATTCATAAATATTTCAAAGGTCTTTGCTCTCCTTGTTATCTGTTTGGTTTACACAGATAAAATGCCTAAAATGAAACATTTGGCTGCTGTGAGAATAGGGGCTTATTTGTAAACCCTCCGGAGAGAGACTGACTTCCCATCGACGTGGAAATACGCTGGGGGCTCCTGTCAGCTGTCACTGCCGTGGGGTACCTCTTTGGTTTGGGCAACAGCTACAATTAAAACTGCTGAAATGCAGTGAAGTGAACACAGTGAAGGGGGAGAGAGGCTTTGGGTTCTCAGATAGTTTTCTCAACCACATTTGACAGAGGAAAGCTGTTGCTGAGTGAGTGCTGCCCTGCAAAGCAGCTACCTGGGAGGGTTTTGCTTTGTAGGAAAAATAACACTTTCTAGATTGGTGCTTTATACACTGAAATAGTAGAGGGACAGTGTCTGCTGATAGGAGACAGGGTTTGGCAGCTTGGGTGGGGAGCTTGTGGCACTGCAGGTGTGGAGGAGACAGCAAATGCTTCGCTTTAATGAGCAAATCCAGCCCACCGCCCCTGGGCATCCATCTGTCTCTGGCTCGCAGGCACACACAGCCACACTCTTTTACTGTCACGCATCTGGTGAGACTGGACATCGCTGGTGACAGCACCGTGCTCCTTGGGGGTGCATACATATGCCCGCACCCACGTGCTTTTAATAGCTGTGATTTTGTTTCTTAACTGGCTCTTCACAGCATGCAGAGCTGTGGGGACGAAGACTAAAAGAGCAGGGTTTTGCTCTATTTTATATAGACAATAACAGGCTGTCCCACAAGGAAAAGAACTAATGAAATCTCTTACTTCCTAAGTCTTGCCCTCCTCCTCCTCAGCTGCTTCACTTGGTCCCCCGATGTTTCTGGTAGTCCTCCTCCCCTCCTGCCCTGTGCAGGTACCGTACTGCGGCATCGTCCTCGGCCGGGGGGCGAACAGGCAGTGTACCCCGCAGGTCCCCGTCTGATGGCCTGGCTGGAACACGTACGGCGATGGGCAGCCCACCAGGGCAAACAGACTTGTGCTGTGTTTTGTGGTTTTTCCCTCTGAGAAACCCTCTGGGCTTCTGCTCGCCGAGCAGGGATGTTACAGAGCCTGTGGGAATGCAACGCATCCTCTGCCAGACCTCTCTTCTCCTGTGGGATACGGACAGGAAACAGGGCATTAGCCTTGTTCCCTTAGAAAACTGGCCTGAAAATGGGAGAATCTATATCGAACCCCCTTTTCCCAGTGTTTTATGTGGAGCCTGCCCCAGTTGAAGCTGTAAATGCTTCAGGGCCAAGAGCTCTGCACATGTGAAAAGCGTAGAAGCATTTGGGGCTTGTTGTCACATCCGCAACAGTAGTAGTGATGATGAGGGGTGCGTGAACAGCAGGCAAGGTTGGTATAGTGATTTTAAAGGCAAACCTATAATTAGAGGTGTGGCAGTTTAGAAATTTTTGTGATTTTGTCCAATTAAAACATTTAAAATAGCCATTCCAGCAAGTTAACTAGAGTTTCTTTAGGAGGAAGGACCTAGCAGCACACATTGACTAACACAGTCCATGTCACTGCTGCACAAAGACTCAGGTTTTGTGGGAAGTTTTATTGTGGAATAACCCTGATGCTTTCTTTTTTGAAATCTTTAAAAATAATGGCACGCCCGTGTGCTTGAAAGTAGACTGTTTTGATGAAAATCTACAGAGAAAGGCTTTTCCTATTACTTTTCAATTCTTGGCACAACCTCTGAAGGAAACTAAAACTAACCATATTTGCTTGATTGAAGGTGGGGCAGAGGTGGAAGAGAAAGCTTTGGGTAGTGAGTAGTATGTTTCGCCATGTTCATCATTTAGGATTTTCCTGCCTGAAAATGAGGCATCCTGATGTTATCCTAAACATTGTTTTTTAAACATACCCAGTGGTAGGGACAAATGGATGTATTTATGTACAACTATCAAACATACGTATTACGTGACCTCGCTTCAGCAAAGTATTTTGCTGCTTCTTTGTGCTGAAGGAAGAAGAGATGGTTTGGAACTGCAGCCTAAAAATTGTCAAGTGCCAAAGATCCGAATGTAATTCTGTGGTTTTGTTCACAAAACTTATTTTTAGATTGGCCTGTCTTCTGCTCGCTGGAGAAATAAATCACAAGTCGTTTACAAACAGCAGATAAAGAATTGCAAAACTTTGGGCTGGATGCCCTTAGCACAGGCTGGTGGACCGATTCTCCTGAAAGTATTGTAAACTCTCCTGATTTTTGCTGGGGAGTGGAGAATCTGGCTTTGACTGCAAATGCATTCATCTTGCAATATGTTGGATTGAGCTTCGGGGTTTTTTTTCCCCTTGCCTTTTCAACTATTTCTTCATTTATTTTTTTCCCCTCTTTGGGGGCTGATTCTTCTTAAATTCCACATAGGTGCTTCTCTGAGGTTTTTTCAGGTGAAGAGGTTCGTTCGTATACCCTAGCCATTCCTATCCATTCAGATCCGCGTCAGCCTTGTGTCGGCGGCACCGATGCCGCTTACCCACTGCTCCCATGGCCTTGCCTGCGTGTTTGCTCCCCGCCAGGACCTCTGCAGCTGGAAAAGGCCTTTCCATGGTGCAATGCCATTCCCCTTCATCAACCCCCATTGCCACCTGTCGTAAAGTTACAGGGACTCTTGCCCTGTTTCTTGCCGGTCTTAAGCTCATGCTGACTGGGGGATGTATGCATGTGAGGTTGCAGCTGTCATCTAAAATGAAAAAATAGTGTGTTGGGGCTTGCAGAAAATATCTTGAAAGCTAAGGACAAATAGAAACTACCTGTAGGTATTTATTTTTAGCTTGTTTTGCTGTGTGAGCGAGTCTTACACAATTATGCTGTCCCCCGTGAATAATTTCTGATTTTGTGCAAATCCACCAGGCTTGGAAGAGAAGGAGAAGTTCCTACCAGTTTTGTAGAAGTCAACCTCAGGTAGAAGAGAGGGGTGGATAAGCGCGGCTCCCGATGCACCTCAGCAGGCAGCTGCCGGCGGCCCCGCGATTCCTCATGGACCCCTTCGCTTGATGCCAAGGTTTTGAGATCCTAAGCCATGTTTTGGAGTACTTCGGTTTGGCAGCGCTATGCCTACCGAGAGAGATGCCCCAAGCACGCCCTGGCTGAAGTGTCCCCAGGCCTGGTGTCCCTGCCAGCAGCACGAGGCATGAGGGATGCGAGGGCCTCGGCCCGACCCGGGGTGCACGGGGGCTTCCCAGCAGGCAGGCGCTGCTTTTAGCAGCTGGGAGCTTATCGGAGATGGGGTGCGACAGTTGCTTCTGTTTGGCCATGTCTCTTCCTGGATCCTGTTATCAAACTGTGAAGAGTCATTAAACGATGAGTTTAATCTCAAAATTAAGTTATAATTATAGAATGAAAAAATATTTCCCCCCACCTCCCCCATCTTCTTCCCCCTCCACTTATGGTCCTCATTAAGGGATGTCATTTTCCTGTAAGCCAAGTGACATCCAGGACAATCTCGGAATGGATCCAGTTACTAAGCAGGCGTTTGCCATTGCAAGGCTGGCTTTTGCGTGCTTTGCGAGTTTTACTGAATATATTTAGTAACTCCAATTGTTTCTGGTAGTGTTTTTTTGTAAGCACCGTTGGGAATGCTTGTAAGTGTAGCTGTGCTGTTTTTAACATCCTAGCATCTCTAGCTCACGCCAGCAGCAATGGAAATCAATAGTGTTGAACATGAGCCTGAGGTGTTACTGGTTTGTTGGCATGTCCAGAAACTCATATAAAATTCCTTTGGGGTCAAGTCCGCAAAATTATTTCGGTGAATCCTGGATGATAATTAACAAACACATTTATTTCAGGCTGAATGAGAAGATTAATTTCAAGGGTTTTTGTGGTGGTTTTGCCTTTCAAGTGTTTTTTCCCTTTATGCAAAGGATATTTTGAAACTAAAGCATTGAGTTGAGGAAGCACACCATTTCATTTTGAAAATTTTGGAGCACATCAGCTGTTTTGGAACTGCTTGTGCATTGACACATTTCAGCAGTACGAAAATGGACAGGCAAAACATTTTGATGCTGCGACTGCATTTGTGCACGTGTGACATGCACTGGAGAGTCTTGAGGGAGCAGTTTCACCTTGTTGTGCCCAAGCCTGGACCCACCAGTTTGGAAGTTCAGCCTCACAGACCCCTGAGTGAGCAGCTGCTGCCTTAGGGAGTGTTGATTGCGGGGAAAGCCCTGGGGTGGCAGGGGTAGGTAGGTAGGTAGCCTGAATCTAAAAGGGTCCTGAGTCCCACATCAGCAGCTGAAGAACAAGGTGGTCAAGCGTTAACTCTCTTCTGAAGATGTGCCCAGTGTTCCCAGTGCAGAGACCTCAGCTCAAAAAGGGTGTTTGGTCGCTCGTGACAGCACAGAGCTGCCTCGAGTCTCCCGCAAGGACATCGTCCCATGGAGAGCGAGGCTTCTGCGACCTGTGACTTTGATGAGCAGCACGGCTCTTCCCAAATAAACCCAGACCAGAACCAGAGATAGTTTTTGCCTTCTTGAGAACAGATTAATAGGTGTTGCCTCATGCCGCTCTCTACCTTGTCAAGGGAATATAAATTAACTGACTTCAGCAGAAGATGCATCTGTTTGATGCAAAGGTTTCCTAAGGGAAATGTCACATAGTCTCTCAAGGAAATGATGGTGGGAATTGCGGGAAATACTCTAAAAGTTAAAAAAAGCAGCATCAGCCTCTCCCCGGAGGCACAGTGTAGCCTGCCCTTCTCCCCACCCTTCACCACCCAGTGAAGACAGAAAATCAGAGAAAGCCAACACCAGCGTGACCAATCACTGCTGCAGTCTGGAAACATCAGCGTGGAGGAACTGCTCCATTTCATCTACACCTGCCCGCTTCACTTGGTATTTTTTTCCTGTTCCCCAGATTGCTTCCTTTGCTGTTTTAATCGCTCTGGAAAAGGTCATTTTGGATGTTATTTAAGAAAAGAATTTAACCTGACACAGGCCAGGACTGAGTAAATGAAATTTCTGTTTGAAAATGGCTGTTAGTGCTGTTCCCTATCAGCTTCATTCTATCCTCTGTTACTTACTATTAGAAAACACAGCATAAAATGCACTTCTTAGAAAATTCAACTAATGCGTTTGCTTTTTGCTCATTATTATATGTAAATCTTTAACACTGCAGTCCCTTTATTGTTTTACTCTGTATGTTTGATTTCTTAACAGAAAGTTACCACTGAACAGTGCATCGTTGAGACCTGTACACAGCTCGTAATTAAAATGATTCATGTAGTAAGTGTGACAGGCTGGTCAGTGCTGTGTACGGTGGCATTGGGAGTGGGAAACTCCATTGAATCTGGGTATCCATAAACCTTAGCTTTGAGTTTAATTGTTAACGGCAGCATCAGCTTCCAGTTAATGGGCTCAAAAGCTCACCGACAGAGCAAGCTGTGGTGAGTGTGCCTTCCAGACAAGCCAGGAGCAGCAGCAGTCCTTGCTCCTCGGAAGAGCCCTGTCCTTCAGGATGCCACTGGAGTTCCCTTTTTTTGCCTCTGACTTACTAAACAGCTTCATAAAACTTTAACTCATAAGGTATTTCTCCACCAGCTGCTGTTTGCTAGAAGGGCGCAGGTTTAGACCTGCCATAAGTAGGTTTTTTTCTTTTAAATGCCCTTTCCAGTTTGGTAGAGAAAAATGCGTATTCATCTTCTGGGAATTCAGATTAATTTCTTGGGTGACCCTGGCACTGAGAGGAATAGTTGGGGTTCACGGGTGTTTGGTGCCAGTTGAGGTGACCTTGGCTGTCCCACCTCTTGGCAGTCCGGCATAGGGCCTGTGTCACTCTACTAGCTCCCTGGGAAGGCTCAGGTATCCTAAAGTGCATTGGAAGTGGCGTTAGATGTTTATGCTTAGGTCCCTGGGTCCCTCCCAAAATGTGTGCACACTCCCCGAGGAGCTGAGTGTTTCAGTGCCTCTGATTCCTCTGAGATCACTCTGTTACTAGGGAGGAAGAAGATTAAAGTAAAGTACGATGTGATTATTCTAGAAAATTTAGGTTCTTGATTACAAAAGCAGAAGCACACTCATTGCACAAGGAAACAGAATTCAGTTCTGGATGTTTGACTGTAAAGCTCATCAGCAGTTGCTCTGATGCTCAGCTGGCGTAGAGGACTGCCTCATCCCATCTCAGAGACCTTTGTGAAACTATCATGTCTCTGTTCTTTTGGAATGGAGCTGCTCTCCAGAGACACCATAATCTCCTCTTGATCAAGATGAAGGCTGCCCTCTCCTACTTCTTACCACACCACTTTTCCTGCCTCTTTCTTGCTTTGCTCCCGTGGGATTCACATCATCGTCTGTTCCCTGTTGCTTGGAGCTGGCTTCCAAAGCCACAAGATAAGGACAGCTTCTAGGGTTTCGGTCTAAAGTGAAGATGACAGAAGAGAGAACGCTTACAAAAACTGCCTCTTTTGTGATATTCCGTGCTTTCAAGAGCGTCTGCTTTAGACTGTGCTATTTAGTATTATTCTAAAGCTGCAAACTGAACACCAAGCTACTTGGCTGCACCTGGTCGGGGTGGTGCGCCCTACCCTACCATACGAAGCTTAACCTTGGCCTTTGTAGCCTATAGATTAGAGGGACTCTTGGGTCTTTGGGTTCAGCTTCCCACCTCTGCTGGCAATCCTAATGGATGGTTGGTCCAGTGGGCTCTGCAGGTCACCCTTATGGCACAGGGTGGCGAGGTTTTTTCACCGTCCACGAGCAAACTGAAGAGTTTTAGTATTTGAAATCTTTAGGCTTGAACAGTACAAATCGTATGTAGGTCTGAGGCTATGCTTTCTCTGGGAGAAAGAAATAAAGCTTTGAATTGCTTGTACTGAAGTTATCGATACCTGTGCGTGCAAGCGTGAAGAGGGCTTTCGCAGGGGGAGGGCTTCCCCAAAGCGAGCAAATGTGTTCAGGAATACCCATGCAAGAGCTGCCTGGCCCATCAAGACGTGGAGTGGTGAGACTTCTCAGAGCCTCACAGAAACACGGGCTGGCGTGCAGAAAGGACGCTGCTGGCGTATCTGTGCTTTGGCAGGAGCGGTGTGCCCTCCATCAGACCCGGCGGGTGGGAGACGACCCCTCGGGCTGCCCCGGGAGGGCGAGTGGTCGGTCCTGTGGGGTGGATGAGACGGCGGGACCTCTCCCCCCGGTGTGGGGGGGCTCTGCCGCTGGTCTCCAGCCCGGCCCCCCCAGCAGCATCCTCCCACTGGACATGGGGGGGATTTTAGCCGCAGAGCACATTTTTGTCTGTCGGGGGAGCACTTGCAAGAAGGGTGGATCAAAGGACCTTGGTAGCTCCAGATGAATTGCCACACACCTCGTTAATCAGCTAATAAAATGCAATGAATATCCCGCGCTTGGAAAGCCAAGTGAGAGGCCTTACAGTCCCTTATACCGTGAATTTCCCACGTTGTCCTCGTTTAACCTTGGTGTGCAATGGCTTTTCTTTTTTTTATTACCTTATTTATAGAGCGAGTATTAGTGCAATCCTTTCTTCTTCAGCAGTTGGTAGCATCCTCAGAAACAACAATCAAGTGCAAATTAAAGAACAGAGACCGGTGTATTTTTGGAGTTTATTTTACAAACCTATTTGTAATGGCTAGAGAAGAAAACACAATTAATAAGGAAGCAGAGAGTGGAAACTGTGTTCTTTTATCTGAATATTTGTTTTGGCAGTGATCTGGAGTTCTCTGAAACACTGGCTTAATTGTCTCTCAAGTTTGCCAACTGTAATTTTCTCTCCTATTATTAGAAATAAGGGCATTTTTTGGTTCACTCAAAGAGATTTATTTTCATAGCAAATGCATTATGTTTATCCTGTTAATGTAAAAATCTAACTTTTTGTTAACATCTTGCATTTAAGTTTATTTTATGGACCCAGGCTCTGAGATTTAACTCTAAGGAGCATTAATGCATCCCGAATCAGACCATGTGTGAGGGGCTGCTTCCCGTGAAGTGATCCCCTCCCTCTGTGGACCCACACACAGCCCCGTCAGCATCTGTAGGGTTTAAGGGAAGGAAGCATAGTCAGACCCTTCTGACCCTTCTGAGCATGAGCATTTTCCTCTCGTGGAGCAAAACCTACGTCTCCTACAGGGGTAAGCTCTGTATCCAATAATAAGCTCCTGGCTCAAAGTGTGCAAGTGCTTGGGCTTAAGTTCTTAGCAGCCCTGTGTACTTGACAGTTGTGCATTAGTCTTTTAAAAGTGAAATCGAAAAGCAAGGAAGGAAAGCATTTATTTTACTTTTTTTATGGAACCAATAGCTTTCTTTTTTCATATTTTCTCTGAAGTAGCTGACATAGAACTTTTTCCATAATGGAATATTCACATTACTCCCGATATTAAGACTACAACTAATTAAGGCTAAACCACCAACTATTGCCTGAGCAGTGATAAAATTACAAACGTTGGTGAGATGATTGCCTTTGCAGAAAGATGTCCTGTGAGTAGTACCTCTGCTGCTGATGTTTCATGTAGAACGTGAAATAAGAAATCTGCAGTGCCTGCCAGAGAGGACAACTTTGCTGTAGGGTTTGGACTCTTGGGAAGCTGAAGGACTCATTAGAACTGGCAAACTTTGCAAAGTGTTTATAATTGTGTACGAATATTCACAAATGAACAAGCAAAGTAATATCCATGTGTGCTTTATCCAGTCTCTTGAGATCCTTCAAAGGAGAAGGCTTCCTCTGTTCCTCAAGACCTATTCTGCTTTTGACTGCCATGCTGCAGTGTATGGGAGTGCTGTTTCTTATAAATGTTCCTTATCCATCAGAAAAGAAAACACTCAATTCTGTAATGGGGTAGAGAATCCAGTATTTAAAAAACATCTTTCAATTTATACTGTTTGTTTTTCTGGCAATTCCCTATGACCATTTTGCTTTAATAATTTCAACATGTTCCCTTTTCTTTTTCATTCCATCTTTTCCTATATCGTTACCTGCTTAGAAGCAAAATTTAAACTCTCCTTAGTGTTTTTTTCCACATAGAGGCATTTGCAAGTCTGAAGTTAGAGTAACTGGTATCTTTTGCAAGACTAGCATTCTCCCTAAAAGTAGGGTATGAATCTAATTAGCATTTAGCAGTTTTTGTCATGATCTGATTGGTGTAAGTTTCAAACAGCTCTTTGTAATGAGGTTTCCGTATTTATAGTCATATTGCTAACTGAAAATTTTCCTGGGGACTTTGTAATTGTATGCTTGGTAACATTAAATGCTCTTCCTTAATAGCAAAGGACAGATTTTGTTAAAGTCCAGTGAAATTTTGTAGTATATATCAGTAATGTGGTGAGGGAAGAGAAATAAATTACAAGAGCATTATAGCTTTTAAATATTACATTTACAGTCCAGAAAAGCAATTAAAACTTAATGAAACAATGAGTTTGGGAGTGTTGCAATGGATAGGTTGGGTGTCAGTTGCATAATCATATTATTGCTGCTTAGTAGTGTCCTGTAGTTTAGTAAAGAAGCTGTTTGTAATAGTCTGTGCCCATGTTCCTTGCCCATGGCAAATAAGAAGTAATTCGATTTAGTTTAGATTGCAGTGAAAGTACAATAATTTAAGTCATATTACTTTGCATTTATCTAGGTCTAAGCATATGTATAAAGAAGTTACCACACATCAGCTGACACAGTAACTTCTTAACTCTTGTAATGTGCTTAAGCCCTTAATGCTACCTAGGAAGGGAATCCCTAAAAAAAAAATTCAAAAACTTGAACTACCTTAAATTCCTCAGTCATTTTGTTTCATCTTTGCAAGGAGTAGAATACCTTACATTTAACCTGAAAGTGGATTTTATAGACTTCAACATTCTTTGTGGTGGATCTGTGTAAACCATCAAACACGTACTTTTTGGTTTATAGAGGGTATTGAAGCCAGCCATTCCAACTTTTCATTAAGAACAGAGTTGAACTTTTTGGGGGGGGGGGGGGGGGGGAAAATTTCCCAAAAAAAAAAAGTAGTTTCCGTCATCCTGAAGCTATCTGGAAAATTGGGATGATTGGCTGAATAGGTTTGGATGGAAAAAGCTTTCAGGCTAAAGTGATAATTCTTCTGCTTTTACCAATTACTGTGTGATTAGGAGATGACAACAAAGAATGGCTTCGAGGCCAAAAGGACTTGAGGTCACATCAATCATCTCTTATGAGAGTAATGTGATCTGCAAAATAAAGGATATTTGGGGGCATATTACTCCTTTAAAACAATAAAATAGACTTACATATTTGGTGAGCCAGAGGACTAAAGGGTGAGAGTGCCAACGTGCTAGTGGTTAGGGCACTTGCCCGGGATCCAGAGCTGGCCCAGATGGTTATTTATGTATTTATAAGAGCTTGTAACTTATAACAGCTTAGCACCTTGCCACTACCACAGCTGCTGCCCCCTCTTTCTGTGCTGTTAGAAGACATGCCCAGGGAATAGCCAGTTCAGTGCAAATTTAAATATTTGCTTTGACTTGCAGTAAAATTATGGGTTGCTTTCCTTTTTGACTTCAATGAGAAAAGTTTGAAGTATTTGTTTAGAAAATCAGCCTAAATTTTATTTTCCTCCTGTTGAACCGCTAAAGTAAAAGACAAGCGAGCAGGTACTCACACGGTCGCAATTCAGATGCATTTTGCCACCAAAGCAGGTATCGCCAGATGGGTCCAGTTCTCTGTAGCTTTGACGCAAGTGGGGTCATCTCTTTCAGGTGAAATGTACGGTGATCTTGCCATTCTTGCGTGACACTGCTTGCTGCTTGCTCTGGATGGGTAGGCTACCTAAGCTGCAAAGCGGGATGGGTACCCTGTGTAGCAAATCTAGGATTGCGATAGGCTTTTGAAACTTAACTGTGGAAGTAAATTCTAGAGGGTTAGAGGAATAGAGCAGAAATGTTGATGGCAATATGGACGCTTTGCTCTGTGTCCATTTAACACCTCTGCTCCACGGCGTCTCCTTGTTTGCGTGGTTGGTCTGGCTGGTAAGAGACTGACCCCACTGCCGTGGTCGCATCTTTCCATGTGGTTGGAGAGAAGATCTCTGATAGACCTTGACTTTTAACTTAGCTGAAAAAAAGTATAATGAATTCATTTACTAGAAGATGGAGAACTTTGTACGAGAGGTAAGGAGCAAATTTTCGGTGAGGATGTACATGTGTTAGTGTCCTATGAAAGGATATGGTGGGATGCCTGTAACTTGAAGTGTTTAAAGCAGGGTTGGCTTTCCAGCTGCCAGAAATTTGAAATGTGCTTTCTGTAGCACTTTTTTTCCTTTAACTGGTATGAACAGTTAAAAATTAAAAAGTTCAAGAGAAAATATGTTTTTACCTGTGTTTTCTTTTAATAAAATTAAATCATTTTTTATATAAGTGATTCATAATAATCTTTAAGTTTTTATTTAATTACTGTATAATTGTGGAACATTTTTATTTATCAGATAATCTCTTTCTAATAGGCAAACTTTCCAGTGAAAATACATTATCTGTTCATGGGAACATGCTTCCATAGTACCTGTAGCCCAGACATAGGGTAGATGAACGTTATAAACCAATTAGAATTCAAAACCTCTGATGAAAATTTTTTTCAAATAATTTATTTTTGTAGAGCTAAGTTTTCAAAGTATGAATTCCAGAAGGATAAAATGGTTTTCATTGTTCAGTGTTGGTATATGGCATTAAAAGAATGCATGACATTTTAAAGAGAACAACAGGTTCCTTTTAAAAATAGTGTTTAATTCAGGAATAACACTGTGCAGTGAAAGATCACGAGAACAGTAGCAAAGCGCATACTAATGCTGACTTGAATTTATAGACTGTATTTTTTATCCTCCTTCCTAATAAACATGGAATGGATTGAGAAGAGATACTGGCTGTATTTTATATTTTGTAGACTCTTGAGATTATAAGCCTCTGTAGAAAATACTGTTTTCTTAAAAAAAAATCCCACTAAAATCAGGGGATATTTGCAGCATAAGGCAACCTGTAGTAACCTGTACCCATGCCTGTCATCAGTGTGAAGTGTGGCTTTCTGAATAGCAAAGAGGACTTTAAAAAGAGCTCTTGGCTCTTGAAGAAAGCCAGCCTCCTGCTTGCTTTTTTGGTTCCCCATCCCGTGGGAAAGGCAAAGCCCCATACAGTTCAGTCAGGGCTGGTCACAACCTGGGAAGCAAAAGAGAAATCTGTAAATGTCTGTCAAAACTAAAACATTTTGGCAAAAAATTGACGTACATCTTTTAAAGTCTTGTTCAGTTCAGAAACATCACCGTTTTCCTGGCCTACGTGGTATCTGAACTGCCTTTAGTTTTGTCTTTTGTTGGAGAAAAAAGTGACCCTGCCATGTGTCATAGATTTAGAAGGTTGTTTTGTGTGGTGGGAGGGAAAAGGTCACTATGTCCAGCCATCCTCATGCTCTGCGGTGTCCCCTTGGAGGGGAGCGTGGTGTCAGGGACCCTCACTGTTATCGAGAACCTTCTACCAAATGCTGCAGGGCATTGGGAAAAGTTCTTGAGAAAATGGAGGCATTTTTCAAGAAAAATGAGATTTTTCTGAGCTTTTCCATTTACAAAACCTATGCTTTTGGCCTAATGCAACTTGTCTTTTGAAGGTTTTATTTTGGATTTTTTTTTTTTTTTCCCCCATGTGGTGTGAATGCAGCTACTCCTGTTGTGGAAATTGCAACCCAGTTCCAGTAGAGATGCCGGCTTCTAGCTTTCCAGCAACCCTAGCTGCAACAGTTCATGGTTTTTTTTCCTCTCTCTCTGCAGACTGGTGTAGCAATGACAGCAGGGAAGAGCTCTGACCCGCTCAGTTTGGGGAAGGTAATTTTGGCAGGGTTGCAGAGCACCAAGGTGCTGTGTGCTCCGTCCCAAGGTGCCTCCTTGGTGAGGGGAATTCAAGTAGATATTCTGCAGGGGAAGCAAGTTGCTCTATTAATAGTAGGATGCCCACAAAAAATCCCTTAGAGTGCATCAGTGACCATATCCAGTGTGACCCTAGAAAGCAAAGCAGTGACAAGTTTAAGTGGGATGAAGAACAGAGGCACAGCTTGGCTTTAACCTGGAGAGAACACTGGAGTGGGCTGACACTCAGTGTGCTCTTGGGGAAGGTCTCTTTCCCCTTTTTTGTTTCTGT
Organism: Haliaeetus leucocephalus; assembly: GCF_000737465.1. Classification (NCBI taxonomy): domain Eukaryota; kingdom Metazoa; phylum Chordata; class Aves; order Accipitriformes; family Accipitridae; genus Haliaeetus; species Haliaeetus leucocephalus. The sequence continues at coordinate 3,280,194 of NW_010973231.1, forward strand.
TTATAACTTGCATATTTTGTGTTTCTACTCCTGTAAAAGCCACTGTGAAAGCCCAACGCTAAGAGCTCATGTGTTATTAAAGAGGTGCCAGCCTTTGAGATGGCAAAAAGCTTGTGTGACAGAGAAGGGGAGGAACAGCAGACTACGGTGAGGGTAGGAGAATTTCCCTTGGGACCTAAAGAAAAAAAAGCACAGGTGACACCTCTGGCAGAAGCCACTGCAGCTGCGGTGTCCTTCTGCCCTCAACGCCAGCCCTCCAGCTGGAAATGATACCGACCACGAAATGCATCTCGGTGCGGCGAACGTAGGACTTCCCTCTCCAGGAATTTCTGTACAGAGGATGCTGCATCTGCCGCCGTCCCAGCCGTAGACACGGCTCTCGGTGCTGGCGGCGATGGGTGTGGGAGATGCCGTCCCACGCCGAGCCAGCCCGGCGAACGCTCAGCCCCACTAGTATATGCCAGCCCGGCCACGCTGCCCTGCAAGGTGCCTCTGCTACGAGGCCGGGGCTGGGAGTAATTACATGATTTTGCTGAGTGTTTAAAGCAGTTAAAAATAAACATGCTGGGAAAAAAATAAATACACTTACAAAAGACCACAATTACAGAGACGTTCCCGCTCCTCGCTTTCCCGTTTAAGTACTGATAGGTTATCTGTTTGGGGAGTAGATGAAGAAGAGCAAGGGTGAGGAGCAAATAAAGCAAATTACTCCCAAGTTCAAGACTTAAAAGAAATCGAAGAAGAAGAAATCTTCTCATACCATCTTCTTATAGTATCTTTCCTCCCAGAAAAACACCAGGACTCTAAAAAAAAGGTGTTGTCAACAAGAACTGTACTGTGTTAGAGGCACACGGAGCAGAGCAAGGCAAATTACTTGCAACTTATTTTTCATCGGATAGTGTTTCTGCTTTTGCAAAACGTCTGCAGAGTTGAAGCTTTTGGTTTTAGCTTTTAGAAAGGAGTTTCTTACTGGCCTCATGCATGGTTTTGCCTTTATTTCAGAGTTGCTTTATTCTATTCCCAAATTCTGTGGGTGGTGCATCTCCTCAGATTCATGGCTCAGAGCTGTACGTATTACTACCCAAGGCAGCAGAGATACTGGTGTAGCTGGGTCTAAATGCAGATGGACATCAAGCAGCAAAATCCGTCCTCCTAAGAAAACTTGATCTTAATCGCTCTACAACTCTTAATTTCATCCCCATTGCCCTTCACACTCCCCGGAGCTGGTTGTGTATTTAGAAGGGGTCCTCCAGAAGCAGCTTTCCATCCATTGAAGAGGGTAGAGCTGCAAACTCATGGGGAGCAGCTGCCTGTTTTTTTGGAGTCAGCAGGCACGTGGCCACCAGCACCTCTCAGACCATCGGGTGCCCCCCGGAGCATAGCAGAGGTTGAAAGGCCTTGGGCAGACACGTTGTTAGTGGGCTGCTAGTATCAGTCTTACAGATGATAATATTTGTAATTCTGGTGCAGTACAGTGGCATATAAATACTGCAGTCTTAAATAAAACTAATCATTCCCAGTCTTAGATATGAACCTGAAGGGCCTCTCTAGACTTAGCAACTCCCTTCTTCATATTTTCACGGAGTTTTGATTTTTCCTTATGGATCTGGAAGAGTTACATTATTCTATAGCTGGCAGAAGAAAAGCCAGGGCAGGCTTTCTGGAGAGTGCCACAGGGGACACTTCACAACACTGTAGAGATCGCTAAAATAAGTTGAAATACAGTCCGTGGAAAGTGAAGTCCATGGAAAGTCCATGGAAATTGTAGTCCATGGCAAGTGGGTGAATTTTGTCTTGAGCAGAAAGCCCAAGTCTCCTGTAGAGGCAGGACAGAGGTGCACCAGGGGGATCTCCAACGGGCAGTCTGACCTCCCTGCAGTAAACCCATGGGGATGCTGTTTAGGGAGGTGGACACTCCAGTAGGCTTCCAGAACTTGTTGCAGAAAAATAATGAGGAAACGTCGTCTTCGACTTGAGCAGCAGCACCATAGAGGATTTCAGGGAGGTTACCTCACCTTCATCAGTATCTGAAGTATTTCTGTGTATTGTGAGATATATGTATCTAATGCATGTTATACTGTTAGAACGTTATTAAATAATACATTTGCCAAATATTGAATGCATTGAGAAAAGGGCTGAATCCACTTTGTATGGTGTAATAATGCCCATTAAAAGTGAAAAAACATGCTCTTGCTGGCACTGTTGTAAATGCAGGCTAGCTACAACAATTTGTTACAATTACACAAAAGTTAGATGGCTTGTTTGTGTATTATGTCGCATTCCTGCACCAATTCATGCTAAAATCATACCCCACCTTCTTATACCCTATGCACTTGCCTTTGTTTGTGGCTACAGCAGTATCTCCCATGCAGGAAAATAAAAAAAAAATCATCTTACTTTGCAATGTTTTGTACATTAAATAGCAGAAGTTACCGAGAAGGCTTGTCTAGAACTTGTCTAGCAATGGCATTAAGCTTTGGCCTTTATACTCCCCACAAGCTCTTGGTACCCAAGATGAGTCTCTGGTTTTCACTTTATTACATCTGTGGTTTTTTTCTTATCTCCCATTTTTGGATCTCATCAACACTAATGGTGAACAGGAGAATAAACTGGATGTGCTACCTTATTAGTGCTTATAAATTTTAAATTGACTATTACCAACTTTCTGAAGCAGACAATAAAATTTTTCTCATGTGCATTGCATTTTAATAACAGGAATAAAGAAGGATGAGCTTCAGTTTAGCTGTCATGTATTGCTGAATGCTTTGTTTCAGCTGCTTGCAACTGCAGTGGTCCTTTTGTTTAATTCTATAGTAACTGTAAAATGCTGTGATGAGTGTGGGTTTTTTTCCTAAAACAGAGGGAGCCTGTTTTAGAAGCATGTTAACATCTGCCTTTGGGATTCCATTTTCATTAGGATGCTGAACAGTCTTAGATTTACATCTCTCTTTGCAGATTGCAATTATCTCTTTTAATGACTCTTTTGTATTAAAGAAAAATAAAGGAAATCTTCCAGTACTGTTAAAATGTTTCTAATCTTCCTTAATTTGTAGGAAGATAGCAGCAGAAATCAGTGAAGGGTGAGAGGAAAAAAATGGAGCATCCAGATAAGCTTTCCTGGCTGAAGAAATGTATAAAAAGATAGTAGCTTTCACTACCCAGATACAGAAAGGATCAGAGGACGTTCTTTCTTGGTAGTGGGAGTGTAGCACACCAATAATAATAATTTCTGGTCCTCTAAAAGCGTCTGAAGTCAAGAAGGCTTGCTTGGAAGTGATAGATATTTAGGATCTGCAATATGAGAAGCGTGCTTTTTCATTAGAGGGTTCATACTGCAGACAGGACACTGATCTGTGTCTTACAGAATGGGGACTGCCTTTTCACTTGATATTTGTTTAAGGCTGCTCAGGTTTTATTTTATTTATTTTATGAAGTTATTGGGAGGAGGGAAGAGATTTATTGTCTTGGCATCAGAGCTTTTACCCTTTGGTGCTGCCATTGTGCAGAGGTCACTCTCCACTGAGGACAGGCTGACTTTAGTTCTTTCCTTAATTCCTAGGCTCTTTTATGAGTCCTGAATATTTAAGTGCAGGCCTTTTCAATCAGCTTGAAGCCAAATAATCACTTCCTTGGTAGGACAAATTTTGTGGAGAGGGGAGCTAGAAAGTGAAGGTTAGTTATGACTGCTCAGTGATATTCACAGCAACCCCTTTTGCTGTGCAGATGAAGAACTGGCTGGAGAACTGGAAGGTATTTCATGGAAATGTTTGCAGAAAAAAACATGGCACGTTTTGAAGCTGAATTAATTCTGCAATTTGAATATTTTTAACCAATTCTGCAGAGGATACGCCGAAAACTGCTGTCACCAACAGCCTGGTTTTGTGCCTTGCATCCCCAGGATTTCACCCAGCAGCTGCGTGCAGCTCTTTCCAGTAACAGCCTCATTTTTTGTTCCCAGTGGGGTTTAATATCCCTCTGTCTCCAGCAGTGAATGGTGACTTTTTTTGTCTGTTTTTTAAGAGCTGGTTAATCCTAAGTATAACTACAAAGCTACCTCACCAGTAAAAAAAGGTACCAATACCTGGCCGCATGCCTGCGTTGGAAGTGATGTACATATTGATGCTGGATTGAGCCTCTCCTTACTCTTGCCTGCACTGCTGTAAGGAAGGTGAAAAGAAGAGCAGCAGAGAGAGGGTTGCTTGGAAGGGCTCAGAGTGTGTAATATGCTTACGATTTCTCCAGCAGTGGCCTGCCGGAACGGTCTGCCCAGGTGTGTGACACAGATGACGGAGCTGGTTTGGGTCAGTATTTATTAATGTACTATTTCCTTTGCCAGTCTCAGCAGGGACAACTCCTTGTGCAATGGCTTCAAGTGCTTCCCCAAGGACAGCTTAAGGGAAGACAGTGTGGAAAAGTTTATCTGCCTTCCAGAATTCAGTATCATAGGTGTAAATACTTGTTTTGTCTCTTGCATTTTATATTTTGGGGTTCAACTCCATTTCACAGATACTCTTTAATTTTAATTTCATTGGATAGCATGCTGTTAAATCATTTACCCCATCTCTGGTCCCTTCCCTTTTCAACCTTTAGTGTTAGAAATTCCTAAAATATCATCAAAGTATTATTTTGGGGTTCTTTTATGTTATCTGGGTTTTGGCCACTGGCAATAATAAGTAGTCATTTGATTGAATTGAATTCATCATTCCCTGCGTAAGTTAATAAGAATGACCATGTACAATTTATTATCGAAAATTCACAGCTTGAAGTTAGGAACTAGCAAGAACATAATGCAAAAACGCTGATCCTTCCAGGGAGTTGCTGATGTTAGATTTTATTATTCTGCTTCCCTTTTTTCCCGTCATGTGATGAACCCTGTTTGTCCTGAGTTTCAAATCCTTTCTAGCGTCCAACAGAAACTTCAAGATGTTGATTTGTTTGGCTTCTCAGGCCCTTTTTAGGAAAACAAAATATTTGGACTCGGGCAGCAGATAAGCACTAACACTGTGGTTTTAAAACACTGCGTATTCAGAATTGGGTAACGGGTAATTCTAAGACCTTTGGTATGATGAGGGTGATGAGAGCTTTTTTTCAATGGCATCTGCTTATATTTTCCTGTAGCTACTTGTAATTGTAAGGACAATCGTGTCTTGTGCTTGTCTTAAATTTCGAATAGTTCTCCTTGCTGTCCAGAGAGCTGGTGATGCATCACGGTTTTCTGCATTGTATCAGGATAGGTACTGGCATTTTCACAGCTGAACTGAACTGCCTTGTAATGAGTCGTAGCAGCCTAAGGAAGAAGGCAGGCTGCAGAGTTTGTCTCATCGCCAGGTTTTTTGTTTACTTTTTGTTAAGATTAAATGCCTGTAAAAATAAGCCAGTGATTGAATCCAGTCCTTAATTTGAAAGGGATGAAATGGAACTGGGACTAGGAAATGTCACGCCTGAATCCCTTAATCACTGAAAATCAAAGCTCTTGATGGTGTTCCTTGCTGAACCTTTTCTCCTCGCTGGAGGCCTGTGTCTTTAAGATAAGGCTGTAGGGAGGCGTTTCGGAGTAACCTGCGCAGAGGGTCGGGGCAAAATCTTTTGTTTGCATGGGGGGGGACACAGCCAATACTTGGGCTCTTGGTGGGAATAAAGCGCTAATTTTAGCACTGTCAAGCCAAACCAGTACTGCTGTAATGTCACGGACTGGAGGAGCCACTGTGGTGGTGTGTCTGCTGCTCTGGTTCCAGCTGGATATATTGGCTTCATTGTGGGAACAGCCATAAAAATCTGTCCCTCCAAAAACATCTCATCCCCAGGGCTTGCTCTGCATCATGATCTGTTGCTACCTTTCTTGTCCCAAGCCCTTCTTTTTTCCCTTCTCCTTGACATCGGTTAGTAGAGATTCGGCTAGTCTAACTCTAGATGTTTGCAATGTAGATGTCTACGTGAGAATTACCCACCCGGTGTCTCTTTGCGGTCAGTCCAGTCGAGACAAGCAGTGCTTTATGTGCCTATTAAAGGATGAGTTGAGTAGTTCCCTGGAAGTGCCGCCTTTGCCTGTAAAAAGCATCTAGATGAGCAGCACAGATTTGCTAGGTCGCATCCTACCTGTGTGTCAGTCCCCTGATGAGGACTTCTTAAAAATGGCAGTTAATCCAAATGAATGGTTTGGTTTTGGCTTTTTCATCTGAGTGTATATTCCAGTAATACTTTATGTAAGTAGCACGTATTTCCATTTGGTTGTTCCTAGTACTAGAGTTTTGTAAGTGGATGGAAGTGAGGAAGTCCCAATGCATAAAATCTGCTGGGAAGACTCCATGCTTTCTGTCATCTCTCAGGAAGGGCTTCTGGTTGACCTATAAACTGGTCTAAGAAAACATTTCCATTTCAAGGACTGTCTTTAGATGCCTTATAGTCTAGGAATCATGCTTTCCCTTCAATCAAGTATTATGGCTCTTTTGTATTCTTTAATTCAGAAATCCTTTATGCCTTTTTGTTGTCATAACTGAGTGTGCACTTCTGAAATGAGAAGATCTGTGTAGATGCTAGCCGTGACATTTGGTTGAATATTAAAGACCTAATTACAGATCTGTGAGGTCTCTTTGTTTTGGCTGTCACATGCTCAACAGCCCACGTCCCGTCGTCACCTGCCAGTGTCTGCACTTCTGGCCACAGCATGGGTTGTGCTGCCAGTGTGCTTTTCCCATGAAGAAATTTATTCTGTAGTCCCAGATTTTTATAAAGGGAAATGAGATATGGTGCTATCATCCTGTATCCTCTGGTTTTCTCTGGAGCTATGTCCTAGCAAGCTTCGGGACACCTGGCAGGAAAGGAGTTAATGCATGGGAAAGGGATCACTGCAGACTGGGTGGGTCTGGTTTTCCCCCCTTTAATCTTCTGTATTGCATAAACCTCTCTTCTTGATTTAGAAACTTTAAGCTAGTCCCCTGGCTTTGGGATAATAAACTCTTCCTGGAGAGTGGCAAAAATAAATAAAGTGTGTCCCTTGCTTTTGGAATATGTACAGAACAGTCACTTTTCTTCAAGCAAATATCAACAAAGCCAGTCCACGATCTGGCCAGGATTAATACTAATAATCCATTTCACCTCTGACAGGGTCAGGCTGTGCCCTGGCCCTTGGATTTCAGCCTGGTGCTTTGAATCTTCTCCATGCCTCTCCAGAGAGACACTGGTCTTTCCTCAGATGACTGTTGTGTTACAACCTTGCTTTCATGGGCTTTTAGGGGTCCCACTCCCAGGGCCATTCTTCCAGGCTGGGCCCCATAGGAAGCTGGTGCTAAGGCAAGGAAACAACATCTTTTGCTGTCTTCAAGAGAAAGATTAGACCCTGAGTCAGTCTTGGTGTTTGGCAGCGGTGTTTCAGCTCCGCTAGAAACAACGTTAAATGAGTGTGGAATGAAAGCAGGAACGCTAAGATAACACCGTATCTTTGGGGACTCTCCAGGGAGCTTTCTCTGCTCTGAATTTTCTTAAGAAACAACAGAAGAAGGGATACCACATCCTGTCCTTGCATTTTTAAGAAGCAAAAAGTTGACTGGTTTAAGAGCAGCTCTTTCATCGTGGTATATTTTAGTTCAGTCACTTACAAGAACTTGTATGTCATTAAACAGATAGTGATGTTAGTGATGGCAGGATGCTGGCAAGAAAATTACCAAATGTTAAATTAATGGTAATCATGGTTAAATCTCCTTGATCTATTGAGGAAGTCTCTTTTAGGTTGCTGGTGAGTACTTTTACTCATTAGTATGGAAGTAGATCTTTTGTGGGTATGTGTGGGTGTTTTTGTTAAATTGAGACACTGAAAGGATATGAGAGGGACACACTTGGACATTTTCCAGACTTAGACTCGTCCTCTTCTTTTCACAGAGATTATTCATGAAACTTGAAAGCACACATTTGTCGTATAATCACAGTGAATAATAATGCAAGACCTCTTGCTATCACCCCTTTTCTTTACCGTGTTATCTCCCAGAACTTACTCTTAAGAAGTTCTGGTTCTAATTTTAACTCTGAGTTCTGAAGACAAAACAAGTTAGTGCTAAAACTATACTCTTTGTAGCAGCTTTCTGGTTATCCCTCATGTTTGCAGGTGAGCTATCATGACAATCCCTGAGTTTCTGAAACTAGTGAAGACATTTTCTCATACAGTATTTATCGCATTTTAAAATTTTGCAGCTGTCTACAAAATGGACTGCCATCAAGAAGAGAGAGAGGAAGCTTGAATTTAAACACTGATTTGCTCATGGAAAATATAAAAACATTTGAGGTCATTTGGGAAAAGAATTATCCACAAAATGATCCCATACTAGAAGGACCCATCTGTTAAGTTCAAGTTGGTTCCACGCTGGAAACATTGCATAAGAAACAGATGCACTTTTTTAACAGATTATCTATCATAGTTTCCATAGTACTTATGATTCCAGGGGGAATTGTGAGCCAAACATCAAAGGATAAATTGCTGAAGAGTTCATTGCCCCAGTAAATCATTTTTGAAGACGAGATGTGTACCAAAGCACCTTTAGCTGTTGCGGTGATACTAGTTTCTCCCTGGTGTAAGGGTCCTGGTATTTTACTTCGGTGATTGACCGTGCCTGTAAGGCTCAGCTTGCAAGTGGCCTGTTGCGTTGGGAAGAAACCCTCTTCAGATAGCTGACGTGACAGCTCTTACCCCATCGTTGCAAGAATCAAATGCCATGCTTTGAGGGAACATGGTGCGTCGGCAAGCATCTCATCTTCCCTTTAGCCTCACCACAAGCTGGCTTTTTTGTGTTATTTTCAGAATACTTACGGGGTTTGCACATGAATAGGAAGAGTTGAAAGGAGTGCGCTCTTGAGCAAGCTCTATGGACAAGGTAACTCCTGGGTAAAGCGGCGGTGTTGGCATTTACTGCATTCCTTCCACTCGGGGAGGAGGTGGCCACAATGGCCAGTTGTGTTTGGTGGAAGGCATGTGGTCTGCAATCTAACATGAAACCTTGAGGTCTTGTTTTACATGCTGAAGAGACCGGGCTTTTGCTAGATGGAGGACTGCTGTTTTCTCTCAGATCAGTAAAAGACTTTGTAAGTGATTTTATCTGGGGGCAAATGTAGCTGTAGGAGACTTACTGTCCTGAGAAGAAGGTGTAGCACTGTATTCTCCACTCAGTGGAGGCAGGTGGGAACATAAAATACCTGTAATCCACAAGCTTGTATTTTTTCAGACTTCAGTTTCTGGTGCTGATCAGTGAAACGTTTTACTTGTTCTGCCTGAACTGCCTAAAAGTCTTTTTGGTTATTCACAACTTCTAAGGACAACTACATAGTAAAACATGAATGTAGTAAAATATGAATTTGTGCTGTATAGAATAGAGATAGTAAACATTAGGCATCTAAGAAGAAAACTTTCAATGATGTAGGTCAAAGGGCATGATAAAGGAGTGTACTGTATATATCCTGCAGATAACATCTGGCAGTATTAGTTTGATTTAGAAAAGTGCAAAGAGGAAAATCCTGCTTTGAAAGAGCTGTAGAATCTGTCTTTATAAAATGATGACAAGAACTGGCCTCTGAGTAGGAAATGAACATTTTCTTGAAACGGAGATACTTTATAAGATAAAAGCTTCACAAAAGGGTCATGTCATACTGAAGAGTCACAGATCCCTGGGGTATTTTTCTGTGTTTTGATGTCTGTTTTACAAAATGACAAGATGAAGGGGTTGATATAAAGGCAAGACTTTGTATGTATAGAGTCCTTTATTTCTTGAAAATCATCGCTGGTGGATAATTTCTAAAAATAGTGTTACAAGCTACTGAAATGCTACATCAGTTCAACAAAAATGCCTGAGAAAAAGATGATTCTTGAAAAAATCAATTGCAAACTCATCCCTCGTAGTGCTTGAATCCTTGAAAAATGTACTTCACTTTTAAATAAGAGTATCCTAAAATGTGTACTATTGCCAAAGGATCCTGCTGCTGAGGGACAGACAGTAAGTGCTCTTACTGTCATCATCCTCTGGGTCAGTGCTTTGTAAATCCATAATCCCCAGCCTCTGATATTTTTTTATGTAATTTTTCTTAGTGTTTAATATGACTTTATGTTTGTTTTCTGTCCCACAAACACTTGATTCCTATGGCAGCTGTTGGGGGGAGTCCTTTAGAGTGTGTTTGATGCAATTTGCTTTTATTAGAGTTGTCTTTCAAAGCTTTCCTCGTGCTGGGATCCCTTTGGGTGGAGTACTGAACTTGGTGTGTATCTGGTAGGACACCCTCTTTGGAGAGTTCACACTCTGAGCAGCACAGAAGAGCAAACTGGTGTGACCATTGTCACAGGGCATCTCTCCAGCCACACTCAGGGAATTTGTGAACTGAGTCGTGTTGCTGTTCCCTGCTGGTGTCCTGACTGTGGGCTGGCGCGGGTGCTGGGTACAGGCGATGGGAGCTTCATTCTGAGCGTAGAAGAACCGATTAATACTAATTTCTCCTTTGCTTTTGGAGTTTTGGTGGTGGGGCACTGTCTCATTTTCTGGCTGCGTTTGAGCAGGGCAAGAGGCAGAGAGCTGTTTGTGTGGATCTTGAAGGAGAAATGTCAGTGTGTCGTCTGAAAGGTAGGGCAGAAAAGCCAGTAAGTGGCATAGCAAAAAGGATGCTTAGGCTTGCACAGCTTCACGGAGATGAGCCCGGGAGACTCTTCCCTCTCCCAGTCCCTGTGCCAGACAGTCCCTCTGGCTGGTGCTGTTCAGTTGGCATTACCGAACTGCTGGCACTTGTCATCACAGCAGATGTGGGGGTAGGAACAAGTGATGTTTAGACACATTTAACAGTGACATTTAGAAATTCCTAGATGTAAAAGACTCTCACCAAATAACCAATGAACCTGTTAATACTGTCTTATGTGTGGTTTGGTGAATAGCGATAACATTACAGAGGAACTGAAGTGGTATTTCAAACTGAGGAGAAATGCTTTCAGGGCAGCCTACTCAGTCTAGTCAAACAAAGAACTTTTTGAGGTGGTTAGAAGCAAGCAGTGATTTTTCCCACAAAGAATAGAAAAAAAGAAGAACAGAAGCATCAATAAAGAAATGTTTAAAAGTCAGAAGCACAGACCCATAGTAAAAACCCATGAGTCCTGCTTAGTTACCACAGAAGAAATGTGCCAATAGTAAAGGTTCTTTGGCTATTTATAAAAGAAGAGATTGCATTTGCTCTGCAGAGATGGCAGAGCAGAGAACCAAAATGATCAAATGAAAAATATGCTTCAGCTTTCAGTGCTGTCCATTGAAGGAAAGAGGACTAATGGAAATGAGGCTTGGAAGTGGAAAATAGCACAACCAAGAAGAGGACAACTCAGCTGATTGATTCAGAGGGTGTTTCTCTCATTATTGCCAGGTCCTTAAAGTAAATGGAACTGTAGATCTGGCAAAAAGGATTTTTAATGAATATCAAGTCAGTCAAGTTGGTGACTGTCCCTGAGGGAACACAGGGCAGGAAATTTAGTACTCCAATTTGAGAACAGGTAGAAAAATGTGGTCTAGGCAATATGGATTCATTAACTGAGTTTCTGTATGACCTGAGGGCTTTGAACGTGTCTTGAAGGAAAGACTAGTTAAAAACATGGAAGGAAATGGAAAATAACCTAACACTTTTCTTTGAAAAGAGCTTATTTTCAAGAAAGGGAAATGTAGTAGATCTGATCTTTATTTCAATATTGCCTTTAAAATCCTAGGAAGTGTGGGAGATTGGGGTGCTGTATCTCCATAACCACAGTAAACTGCCTGTCTGTCTATGCAGGCATTAATGGGAATTACATACTGAGCAAGAGGTCAATCCTATATACTGAGCCAGATGTCTGTCATGGTCCAAAATGAATTCACATTTTTTATTAATGACTTGGAAAGTGGAGTAGAGACTAAGTTTATTCACTACGTGGCCAATGCCAAACTGAGAGAGGAGTTGCTCTGCAAACACTGAAGGACGGGATTAAAATTACTTTGTTTTGGTCTGAAATAAGATACAGGTCAAGTGCAAAATACTTCATTTATTTATCATCAATCAAGGGCACATCCCCATGATGGGGGATAAATTGTTTTGTTGGGCAACAGGTCTGCAGAGGAAGGTGCAGTGATTATCGTTGCCTTGCATTTAATCTGTGGTTCAGAGTGGCATGTGTTGTAAGGGAAGCAAACACCATACCAGCATGTGTAAACAGGACTGCTGCATACAAGACTTGCAAAGTATTCTGCCTACTCTGCTTAGCCCTGCTGAGGCTTTAGCAAAAAAGTGTCATGTCCATCTTTGGGCATCCCTCATCAAGAATGATGTGGGCCATCTTGAGGTAATTCTGATCTACCAGAAGTTTACAGACTGCTATATATAAAAAAGTCTGAAAGAGCTGGGATTGTTTAATTAACTGAAAAGAAGGTGTGGGGGAGACACTCCAAATTTCCTAAATATAACCACAGGCAAAGAGGCAATATAATTCTCCGTGTCCACAGCAAATAAGACCCCCCAAAATAGAGTGAAAGGCAGACACGTAAACATCAGTATTTCTGTGATGATAAGGATAGTGAAGCACTGAAATAGATTGCCTAGCCTGTACTTGCCTTCCAGGGAGAGCGATATCACAGCTTTGCCAGGTAGCCATGTCGTGGAATAGCTTAGCTGTCTGTAGCTGATCCTGGCTGTCAGGATTTTCCATCTATGCCTTCAGTGACTCTTAAGTTCATCTACAGCTGAGCACAAGGGTTTATACATTGGTAAGAAACAAGTAGAGAAGGTGACAATGTGCGGTTCTAGAAAGGAAGAGCGTGTAGATGGACAATGTTGGTGATGAATTCTACTGTAAAGTGGGATACATCTCCTGTACTTTTTAAATCATGCAAAAATGCATGGCAGAATTTGCCATAAACTGGCAAGAGAAGAAATCAAAGACTGTATGAAGGCCGCTGTTACCAGTCTACTTTACATAGAAAATACAGCGATTAATAGCAGTGCAAATTCTCTGGTGTGTACGTAGTCCATGTATCCAGAGACCTGAGAGATCTGTAGGATTATTTGCAAATCCCTCATGAGAGGAAAAAGGCAACTTGGAACTACTGGCCTGAGTGCATCTTAAACCCAGCCTTTCTCGGAGATGTCAAGAAGTACGTTTCTTGGACAAAGCAGCGCAGCTGCAACTGCACATGAATTAGTCAGTCTAGCTGTTGTAGGGAGACATTTTTTCTGCTTGCTAATTTGTACATGATGTGGCACATGGAGCTGAAAATTGCTCATTCTGTATACTCATTAAAATAATGAGCAACATCTTTGCGAGCATGGTGGGTAGCGTCGTTTGCATCAGCGTGACCAGAAATGCAGTTGTGGCACCCGTGATACGTGCCAGACAGTACCGGCTCCGGCTCCCGGCAGCGCAGCCCCACAGCAGGGCTCTAGCCCATGCTGTTGGGAGTGAGAAGTGAGGAGGAGAAACCTTCTCTGCATTTACTGTATGTATACGGACGAGCTCTTTAGTTGACATTACTTCTTTGACGTGGTTGGTATGGTAAGAAGCAGGAAGACGTGTATGTTGGCCAAACCAATGCCCAAATACATGAATGGAGATGGGCTTATAGAAAGTACCTTCATAAGGCCTGATCCAAAACCCATTTGAGGAAAAGAGGTTCTTCTGTCGGTGACAGATTTGGATTAGGTAGTTGCCATTTTCACTTTCCCACTTGGTCTGTTCTTCCAAATCTGTGAAATAAGCATTTTTTTTAAACGGACTGCAAAAAGCGTAAGTGTGGAGAACAGTTGCTATTGGATTTTCTTTCTTTTTTTTTCCCCTCTCCTCTCTCCTTTTTTATTCATAACCTGGATCACGTGACAAAGCTGGGTTAGGACAGGACTGGATGAATAGTTAAATTAGTAGAACTGAGAAGATGGTAACTTTAGGTGGGAGAGGGCATATGAACTATTGGAAATAGTAAGTGGATAAACTGGATTTGGCAATAATAGAGTGATTCTTGTATTCTTATGGTCACTTTTGAATAAACATTAGTCACATTATGAAAATAACTTTGTTCTTGGTGACGTAAAGAAAATCTGTAACTTGCTGTTGTTGAAAGGAACAATCATTATTGGAAAAACTTCATTCCTCCTATCCAAGCCTCCTTTTAGAGGACAAAGACCACAATTTATAGAAGCTAGTCCACAGACGAATAGGAAAAAACTCTGTGCAAGTCTGTGGAAGCGACAAAAATAGGTTAAATGTGGCTGCTGAAAGGAAACAAAACGAGAAGGAAGGATTCCACCCTTGTTTCTGTGGGGAGGCTTGAAATACAAATCTCTCAGGGAAAGACAGATTTGGCTCTTTAATCAAGTTCTTACCCGAAATGTATGTGCTCGTAGAGAGAATACCAGAGCAAAGGAAGTAGTGGGTAGACAGCTTTGTCCCACGAACTCCTTCTACAGAGACGATTCTCTTTTTCTAAACGTTTACGTTAATTCAGCGGTGTAGAAACCCACTGTGCATTGTGTCTTGAGCTTCCCTTTGCGCATGCATGGGGATAAGCGTGGGCAGCCCTGCACCTCGTGCATGCAAAAGGGGGGGCTGGACAGGAATGCGTGGCTGCCCATCGTTGTGTGGGAGCCAGTTTGGGCACACTCGGGCCTCTCGGTCTGGACTATAAATTCTGTCGAATGGATTTTGCTGGAATAAAAGCACAAGAAGCAAGGTGCTGTGCAACATAAGAGGCCCTAGGCTTAGGAAGGATGGATGGAGGTTTTATTCTCATTACCTGAACAGGGTACTACTGAAGACAGGAGACAGTTTCTACCCTGTGGATTATTTTATTCGGGGGGAGTGGGAGTGGAAATAGGAAGCTTGGGGTTTTGTTTGGGTTTTGTTTTCCTAGAAGGTTCAGTCAGGAAAGGTTCTTCTGTGCTCATACTCCCACTTGAAGATGTTCAAGCCTAGGGTGAGACCTGGGACAAAAAGCGATAGTAACATGAGAACAGAACTTCGCAATAAGATAGTTGTGATATGCCAAAAGTGCAATGTTCACTGTCCTATCCTAAGTGTGTGCAAGTCCTTCAAGGATGAAAGCCTGATGTGTGTTAGGCCTGGTATGTGCACATAAAGACAATTTCAGCGATTAACAACCGTGTTTCTGGGGAGAGGAATGGAGAAAGTGTTGAGAAGGATGGGATAACCAAACAAACAGCACTCGGGGATCGTGGTCTAAGACTCACAATCAAACCAGATTAAAATGAAACCCTTAACAACATCAGAAAATCTTGTTAGTTTGTTATCCTGTAATCTAACCCTCTACCTGTTAATATTTATTTATGTGGATTCTTGCATAACAACTAGATTAATCTTTTTATTTCTGACCTCCTACTTTCTAACGTTGTAAAGGGGGTAAAAAAGAGAGATTGTTGAGAGTTGTTCCTGTTCCTCACGTATTTCCTAGTAGTGCTGAGCTGCTGTCTAAACGGTGATCCAAAATGTTTCCCAGCCGAGCGTCCGTGCGTGCACAACACTTCTGCCAAATGAGATGTAACTTGGGTTTGTAGCTTCTTTCCTCACTCCCTGTGCTTTGGTTTTACTGGAAGGAAATGGGCAGAATGGTCATGGTACATGGATGGCAAGGAATGGGCAATTTGGTGGTGGGGTTTGTGGGATGCTTTGCAGAGCCCAGGTGCCTCATTCATGTGCAGCAGACAGAATAACATCCACTCTCTTGCTTTTCTCCTCACACCTCCAGCACACTTCATTGAGTAGTAAGCACGTGCCTCACTTCCTTGGGACTGCTTAGGTGCTTGAACACCCTGATTTTTGCTAGAGCTCCAATGCTCTTTCACACCTAGAAGCTGTGAGCTATTTTATATCTAATTTTATTCCTTATTTCTTTCTGCTGCACAGATAGTGACCATGTGTTTTACTGTTTATATTAATCCGTCCCTTGGAATTTATTCTTCGCGGAGAGATGTAAATGATTCAAAGTCACCAATCCCAGTAGAATGAATTAAATGAAGCTGAAAGATCCGGTTGCTTTACAGCAGTCTTCATTCTGAAACTATCAGACAAGACTATTATCTGGCTAAGAAGGGGCAGTTTTGCACATCAGCAGACTAGTTTAGATGGCTGTCTCAGGAAACTAACTGGTTTAATTCTATAGAATCACATCAGTAACGTATGTGAGACGTCTACTTCACTGGAACAACTTAATGTAGTCCAGTACTGTAGCTCTAGGTAGTAATGCCACCCAGTGGAGAAGAGGAGTATGGTCAGCTTCCGACAGAGACCAAAAAAAATGCAAGTAAGAATTTCTTATTAGTAAAGATGTAAAAACACTCATTTTGAGAAGAAGTTAAGACTTCTGTCCCTTTTCTATATTCAGTAATTGTCTTGCTATTTTCTTATTTCTAATTTTTTACAAAGATAACTGAAATTTTAATCTGGTTTTTTGCTAGTCCTTTTGAACTATTATTGAACCTGTTATTGAACTAATATCTTAATATTTAATATTTTAAATTGACACAAAAATTGTGCTGAAAATGGAGTTCATATAATATAGAAGATTCCCTTATTTAAAAACTTTGCTTTTCCTTTGGATTAGAGTAAAAATTAAGATATTTCAATCTTTTGTAAAGAAAACTGTTGAAAAAATACTAAGGTAAATCAAAATGTTTTGTCTTATGTTGAAATACTTTTCTATCTACTTCATGATTTCTTATATACCAAATGAAATATGTTGAAAAGTTTTAATTCAATTTTACTATTCATAATATATTTTTCCCAGAATAAAAAGCTCAGTTCACCAGTTCCTGCATACTTAAACTCACGAAAATGTTTTCTGGTGGAAAAGTAGAAAAATATGTGAGAATTTTTCCCCTCCTGATTCATAAATAGCGGGTTTTGAGATCTTGAGATCTTACCAGGAGTGAATTTGTTCTAAAATGACAGATACAGTATAATTAGGAACCTGCAGTCAGATCTGTTTCTTTAGGCATAGTCACACAACACACCATCAATCCTGAAATTCTTGGGAAACCCAGAGTTAATGACATTCAGGAAGGAAGAACTTTGGCAAGTTGCACATTTCTGTGAACATATCCGTGCCTGTGTTGCAGCTCACGGAGGAGTAAGGCGTTCTGGAGGTTGCCTGCTAACTTCGTGATACCGAGCAGTACTTGGTGTTCCGTGGTATTACGAAGGCTGCCGAGGCTCCTGCGGTGTCGGAGGTTTGCTGCACGCCGGTCACTGAGGGCAGCGAAGGCACCAGAGGAGGAGTGTGGTTGTGTTGAAGGTAGCGGTTAGGTTCAATAACTTTGGTTCATCCTTCACTGTTGCCTCCATCTGAAAAGGGCTGGATTTCGGTTTAATGGTGCCTGTCTGGTTTACTACTGAAGTCGCTCAAGCTGTGAGCCCTGGTTGAACCCAAGCAGAGCAGCCCAGCCTGACATCGTTACCGTCCCATTGTTACTGTCCCATCCCAAAGTGCTGCCTGTGTCCACTGGCCGGTCTCGTCGTGAGAGTTTGTTCAAATCTGCTCACAAGCTGCTGTGAAACAAGTTGATTTTTCAAGTAAGTGATTGCTTGGCAGGTGAAAAGAGATTAAATTACTTTCGCTTAATGTTTCTTGGCGATCTTACTGTTTCTGTTGTGTTGCGAGGGAGACAGCATCCATCATGGCTCACAGCCGCACTGTTAGTCATATGCTGGCCTGGGTCAACGCTGCCCAGGTTTTGGAAAACTGAATCCTCCCAGGGAAGTGCAGCCTTTGCCAACCCAGCCAAGCGATGCTGAGGGGCCACTCAGCTCGATGGCTGTGTATATTCGGCTTGTTGGAGCTGTAGCTGCAGACTCACGAAATACCACCTTACAGCAAGCACATGAGCATTTTGCTGGTCCCTCTGCAACACTCTGGATTTTTCCATCACTGATTTCCCGTGTCCCAGGTTCGATGTGTTCATCCCCGTTGCAAATCCGTGGTCCCTCCTGGCCTGGGTGATGGGGGAGCTCAGGGCAGGGATGGTGAGAAGCTGCCCTGCCACTGCCAGCCAGGCACGGGCATGGCCAGAAGAAAGCAGCCATGGACTTCAGTGGGCATCTTTTGCCTTGTAGCTGCTGTTTCAGCTAGCAAACCTGTTCCTGGCCAAACCCTAGGCCTGATGATTTTTTGGGGTCCTCTACTCAAAAAGTTTTTCAGGGTTTTTTTTGAGCTCCTTTGGTTCTGTTGATTATTTTTTCATATCGCCTGTGGCCTCAAGAGTCATGCTACATAGCCACCAGCTTTGCTTTTAAAGCTGCTTCCCTAAAGTTAGCAGGTGTATGTGAGGGTTTTTTAAACAAAAAAGCTACAATTTGTTGTATGATTTTTTTTTTACACATGGGATTAGGGAGAGAAGTGATGACTGGGAGTTAGAAAAAAACACTGCTTTCCTCTGAACGTTGTTGCTTACTGTTTTTTGTGGTAGAATAATGACTAATTTTTCAAAAATGATTCACTAAAAAGAACTCTGCTAGGTGATTTTACTTATTTCCTGCAGGCTTGTACATGGCATTTTGCTGTGATTCTGAATGGAACGGTGAGACATGATTAGAGCATGGACTGATAGAGATGTATTAATGTCAACTGACCAAAAAGTTGAGGTCTGTGCATCAAGAACTGTGTCTTTTACAGTGTGTTTGCTGCTAACGTAGGGATCATCAGTTTGAAAATGTTTTGTTTCATCAGTATTGAAGCTGGAGTTTTCAAGAAAGCCAATGATACAGATGTTAACCTTACTGGACCCAGATTAGAGGAATGTGTGTATGCAGTTACATAAAAGAAAAGGAAACGTCATTCTTGTTCGTTTATGTAGAAGTGTACACAAGTTTATACGTCTTTAACTATAGTAGTTACTGCGGGTGGTACACAGGACATCTGTGATGCAATGAGTGTTCAGTGATTCACTGATATAGAACATGTGGACGCGTGTGATGACTCACTTTTTCCCTCCCGCTTTCTTTTCTCATTAATCCGAAGCAAAGCTTAACAACTTTAGCAGAATTTAAGGAAAGATTCATACAGGCTCTAATAATTCGAGTGAGATGTATTTGATTGTAAATTAAGTTTCCCTTAAGATTCCCTTAAGGGAAATGACATTCCTTTATTTCCTTAGATAAAGAAAAATGAATGACACAAAACACTTGAGAATTGCTACAGGGATTAAGCTTGCAGCAGTGCCAACTTCTGATACTCAACTACAGCAAAGACTGCTAGTTTTGGGGAAAAAAAGATAAAATTAATATGAAGAAAGTTCTGCTCTTCCAACCTGTAATTTTTCTTCTCCCATTTAAAGATATAAACAGATGTTTCTATTTGACCACCTCAGAATTCTCCCATATCAATCACAATTTAAAAAAGTGTTCTTTTAGAAGAAAAAAGTAAAAAAAGTTGGAAGCCACCTTTGGGGAGGAGAAAGCTGGGCACCTGCTGTGCTGTTCAGTGGTATGTTTCAGTAAAAGTTTTTGATGGGCTAGTCCCTCTACAAGGGTTTAGATTTTTCTGTCATTATTTTCCCATGCCCCTTGTTTGATGTACCCATTTGGCTAAAAATGATTGAGTTTTGCTTAGCTTGCTATTTGATGGCGATTCCGATTCAGCTTTTCAGGAAGGAAGAACTGTTTCACAGCCCACACGAGGGAGTGTTATTCTGTGTGTCTGGCTGCAGCAGCTCTCTTGCTAGCATGGGGCACTTCAGCTCCTTGTTTTTACCGTGTTAAAGGAAAACATTTTCTTCAGCAGTTCTCAACTTTTTCCAGGCTGAAGTAGTTTCTCAATAACCCCAAACCTTTTTTTTGGTGGAGAGTATTCGGAATTTGTTGCTTAATAACGGCCGATCCTGCGTGCTGGCTCTGCAGCTGACACCATCTTTCCACCCTGTGCACCAGTCGTGCTCGGAGTGTGTGCGTTGTGGGAGGGCGAGTCGGGGGAAAGCAGGCAGGGTTGGTTTCTGTACTTTCTGCTTCTCTCTTTTCCTGCCTGTAAAAGCACAAGTTCGGTTAGATCTTACCTGCAAAGAAGTCCTGTTGCACTACCTCTAGTTCACTAGTTCACATTACAGTGTCAGATGTGTTGTTAGTGTTTGTCAAACCCCATTTATTTTGCACTTTAGATTTCGGTAAGAAAGCTTCTCAGAGCATCACCCTTTCTGCTTTATGGGGAGGTGGTTTGTTTTAAAGCTTGCATAGACGAATTCTTTGCAGGTGCGTTGTTGGCAGCCCTGAAAGTGGCATCCTGCGTGAACTCAATCTGGGTGCTTGGTAGCTGCGTGCTCACGAGTTGCCTGACTCTTTTCTAGTGCTTGAGGCAGCCAGGATGGCCCTTCCCTTTGCAGTAGCAAGCCTTGAGGCTTGCAGGTTTTGAGCTTTGTGACATGAAGTCAGGACTGGAGCTGACGGCCGTGTTTGCGTGTCCCATAGGACAGGTGGGTGCTGGATACTGCCAGGGCTTGTAACTGTTGAGGTGTTAAAATGAAGACTCGGGGGTAGATGCACCCGGAGCAAGATTTTGGGCAATTCATCCAGTATCTGGTTTTCCCTTGAAGAACTGGAACCATGCAGAGAGCGTGGCAGTCACTTGCCAATTGATCCGGAGAGGAACGTTATCCGTGGGTGATGCTACAGAAGACCCCTGAGTGGACACTCCTTTTGAAAGCACTATTTTGTGAGTCTCTCCAGTAGTGTGATCTCCCCCTGCAGTGTAATCCAACAGGGGTATTTCAGCTACTTTCCTAGCTATGGATGGCCTGGCACTTTGTTGGGTAGAAGAAAGTACCTCTGTAGTGATGTGTGGTTTTTAGCCCCCTACTGCCAGCTTTTCCCAAGTGGCTTCTATGCTGGACACAGAAATATTTTATCTTTTATTTCTGACAGTATCTTGTCCATACATTCCTCTTCCACGAAACTTCAGAGGTCATGATTCAAAGCCTTCGAGCGAGGCTGCAAGGAGTTCAAAATCCTTATGTACTTAAGGCACTATCGTGTGGTGATCATACAGAAATCTGTCAGTTTGGCAATGCACTTTAGTTTGGTCTGTGGGAGTTAAGGCAAAGAAAGTATTCTGTCTGACAAGAGCAGTAAATGATCAAGTAACTCTCTCAGCACTCTCTAAATAGCTTCAAATAGTTCCAGGAAACATTTGGTTCATCCCAACTGAGAGATGCAAAATCAGACTTGTGGAGAATTAGCTTCTTGGAGCAGTCTCAGTGGAGCAAACGGTAACACATGGCTTTGTATAGTGATAGGATTAAAACCTACAGAAGAACACAGCTGCTGGGTTGCACCTCTTATTCTAAGATCAAGCACTACACTCCAGTGCCCTGCAAAAGAGAGTAAACACTCCACACTGGAATATCCATTTCAATCAGCCAACTTGCAGATTGTTTCCGCCATACTCAGTCCCACAGGAGATAAAGTCTTCCTTGCCATGACTTGCTTCTCTTCTTGCTAAGTTTAAAAATTTCCAGTTTTTGTGGAACAAATGCCTGTGTTTTCTGAAACCAACAAGTGCATTTTTAACTATATGTCAAAAAACCTTAATATAGTTCTGATCAATCTCCAAATGACAATATGCCAGCTTTCTCCATTCTTTATACCTAACTTCTCCTTTTCCATTTTTCTCCTTTCTTTCCCCATGCAAAAGTATATTACCTGTCTAGCAAAGTGTTTCCTAGCCACGACTGCCCTTGCCATTGAAGTGGCAACACTAATGTGTGACCTATTTCCTTGACAAATTGTACTTTTTTCTCCCAGAGATGGCCTCTACAACTGCCCCAAATTTCCCAAAGCCTCTTCAGTTCCTGTTCTTGCATATTATCCAGGATTTTGCTCATTAGATGTTGGGCAAACTGCTGCAGACAGTTCCCCTCTGAGCAACACGAAGTTGGGAAGCATGGGTATGCCATCTAACCGATCATCTTCCAAAACCACCCAGTTGTACAACTTCTCTACATTCAGTCACATCTTTCTGTTGGCCAAGCTTTCAGCAGGAGGCTCCATAAACTAGGAAGGCCGAGTGTAAGTTAGGTCTCTGGTTATGAGAAGGATTTTAACCTTCTGCCCAGCTTCTTAGCAAGAGACAGCAGTTAGTGCCTTGCAGCAAGTCAGATGATCCCGACAACAGCAGTAATGAATTTATCAACACCTGGATAGTTGCTGGCTGCAGGGATAGATCCCTTCCAGCTGGGGCTCACGACATACTTCTCATGCTGAGGGGTGCTCCCAGGTTAGATTTCTGCCACAGAGTGTTGGTGTGAGCCAACATGTTCTGCCAAAGTCCTGGCTTGGTACCTCCATTCTTTTGTCACAAACCGTATCACAGCAGTAGCAACACGCCCAAGAAATGCTATAGGTACATGTATGTATTTGTGGAAATTTTTGAGTGAATCTTGTAATGACACCTGTTGGTTCACAGTAATTTCTGTGTATTTCTGCCATTTCTGGGATAATGTCTTTTTCTTATATTGTAGATGTTGGGTAAAAGTTACTGTTCTGATGCTGGGTAGGAAATGCAGGAATATTGGGCAGCAGATTTTATCATGAATGAAAGAAAGACTCTTTTTTTAAGAGTATGTAATTCAATTCCTGCAGGATATTAGGAGGGGCAAGAGTATAAATAAGTTAAAAAATGGATTAGATAAAAAGAAAATACTTTGAATACAGCTTGTGGCAGTCCTTAAACTTTGCATTGCTGGAACTGAGAGGGAAAGCCAGCGTTCACACTTGCCCACTGTGTATATGGTCTTGTTAAATATGTAGTACTGTGAGAGAGGGACTGTCTGAGGTCGAGGCAACCTTTGCTCTGACACACCAGGCCTCAGAGAGGCCTATTCATAGGATAGCAAAGTTATTTTTTAATGCTGTGGTCCTCCTAAAGGTATCTTTCAACTTTCAGGTATTGGTACATTTGTGTAGCCTTCTCAATGCCACAGCTGCTCCAAAACAGTTTTAGCATAGAAAGAATTGTAAAGACTTCTGAGGGACACATTGGAGGATGAGTTGCTCTACTGTAGGGGAATTCGGAAAACTGAAAAATGGGTTAGAAATGGAAACTACTTTTAAATTTCACAGTAGGTGCACCAATAGTTGTCCGTAGTGTTTCCCTTCTCAGCATATTTGAGTCTCTCTGTTAAACTGTTGCTTCATACATTTAACCTTACGAGTAGGTTAGGCATCAATATGACATCAATATCTTGGAAACATTTGGAGATATGCGTGTTGGTCTCACGCATTAGAAGCAAAAGGAAAATTGTTCCAGACATAAGCATTACTACAATAATCTTTACTCTTTGGATTTTAGGGAATGTGAGCTAAGACCCATCCAAATGTCATTAAGCTGTTTCTTTTAATGAGGTATAATTTACCTGGTCATACTTTCTTGTAGATGGTTGGGTATGTAGTATTATGAAAGCAACATTTTCCTTTCTAGCAAAGTGAACAAAGAATGGGAAATGACGGTTTATGTAGGTAATTGTGACTTGTTTTTCTCATGGAATGGTTATGGCTTCTCAGAAGGAAACGTGAAATAACGGAACAGGAGCATAACAGAATGGCACAGAGAAGATGATTTCTTGTTTATGGAGTGAACAATAACTGTGAAATTTTTTGAGAAAAAACTTGACCAAAAAATTGATTCTCATACACTAATGACCAATAACAGCTGTACTTTGAATTTGATTTACTGGGAGGGTCTTCACCTAGAAGTCCAGTAGTGCAGCATCAGATAGACTTATAGCAATACCTGAGTTTGATTAATGGAATTTTTTACCCCAGCATTGAGTTAAAGAGAGGAGGGGACTTCAATGAATGAAAGAATAAGACCCAGTTCTGTCAGTGACTTGCAACAGAAGCCCTGGCATGCCTTTGCTCATAAATAACATCTACATTGTAGCATTATGATGAGACTTAATTTTGGAAATACCTTATGACTTTGGAAAACTATTAATTTTCATGTGTATATATAGTTTTATTTGAAGAAGAGTTACTCCATTGTACAAAGCATGACTCAGACTTCATGTGCAATTTTGGTCATCCATATTCAAATACAATGACCTAGGGCTGGAGTGGGTCCAAGTAAGTGCTGCTAAAATCAGGGAGGAGGAAGATCAAAAGATTTTAAATTGCTTAGGCTCACAAAAGAAGGACATTGAGAAGGCGGTAGGATTATCCTTTCTTAGTGGGGACCAAATACTAGGGATGAAATGGAAGAGCACAGCTATTTAAGCTGAAGCTTTAAAGGGCTATAATGTGGCACTGAATAACCTTAGGACAGAAGTTAGAAGATGGTTTCCAACCATCAAAGCAGTGAGGCTCTGAGACTCTTCAGAATGAAAGTAATGGGAGTAAAGGCAACAGGTTTACAAAGAGACTTGTCTGCTCAGAAAGCTGTGACTGCGGCCTGACCAAATACTGCCATAGTTGCTAATAACCCAGGACTCGCGGCTCAGAGATGCCTTCCAATCCCTGAACCGCAGGTTTTGTAGCTATCGTCCAAGCCTGTTTGTTTTTTTTTTTATTTTCACACAACAGCATAAATAGATATCTAGAAAAGCCACCAGCCACAAACAGCATGCACTCCAACTATATGCTTTAAGCAGTCTGTAAGGATTGCCATATCTGTGGCTTCAACTTCAGATGCTGAAGCGTCATGATAGCATGCTCTGTAGCAGCATCTCCAGGTGCAAGGCCCTGCTCCTGACTGTCTTGAGCATGAATGGTAACTATATAGGAGACAAAAGCAGTCAAGTGTGTGGTGGAGTTAGGGACAGAGCTTGGGAGTCCCCAGATAGGTGGTTACTGAAGCTCTGAAGTCTATTTAGAATAGTGCTCTTCCAAAATGATTGCATGGTGAGGTGCTTGGAGAGGCCTGCAGAAGGAAGGGCTTACCTAAAGAAGGCGTTGAGTCTGGCTGCCATCAGTTTCGAGAAAAAAGGTGTGTATGGCTACCTGGTATTGGTAAAAATGGTACAAAATCAACACATGGTGGTTCTGTTGGGTTTTCTCTCCCCCTCCCCCCCTTTTTTTTTCATTTAAGCACCAGTAAAATGTTCCTTTAGTTACACTTAAGGTTTTTTTCTTACAGCTTCCTCTTCTTGATTCTTGACTTTGATTCTTGAAAAATACTGTTGCAGGAAATTAATGGTTTTGGTAGAAAGGTAGTGCATTATCGTGACTGAGTGTGAATACTGGTTTTGGATGATTAGCTAACACTGAACAAAGAAACAAAAGAGGCAAGTGAACAACAGAGCAAATGTAGCTGTAGAGAGCGTCAGAGATTGCAAGGAGGCTCTCATAAGCCAGTCTCCATGGTACACTGCGTACATTTCCATGGCCTTGTTTATACAAAGAAGTATCGAGTAGGCAGCTTAGCTGTTCTCCTTCCTCTCTCTAGGCAGTTCTACTTTAGAGGATTTTAATAATGCAGTTACCATTGTAGCTGTTTAGCACACCTACAGATTACCTTGCGTTCCCCCACCTCTTCCCTTACACAGGAGGCATACAGCAGAGCGATACTGGAGAAGAAGAGGGACCACCATCCAGAGATGTCCCCCCCTTCCCGCTCCTCACAGCAGGAATAAGCCTGACTCCATTTGGACGGAGAGGAGCTGCTTGAAGGGCAGGAAGGGGAGTCGGGGATGACAAGACTGTTTACAGGATAGGTACGATCTTGCAGAAGAGACCGGGTGGGTGAGGGATTAGGAGAGAGGAAGGTGATCGCAGGGGAGCCGTGGGAATGGAAAGGCATCCTCAGCCTCACTCCCACTCTTGATCATGCTTTCCAGTATGGACATCAGTGATGCCAGGGTGGACAGAGGAGGCAACTGGTGCAGCTGGACTTAGCCATCCTTCTTCTGCACAGCCTCATGCTATTGCTGCCTGTTGTAGGGGAACAGCTGTGACAGACCAGGGCAGACCAGTGCAGACCAGTGACAGACCAGACAGGCCCGTGCACTGACTGGAATATCATGTTTCGCTACCTGGAGCCAAGGGTCAGCCTGAGAACATGCCAGGTCTTTCCAGCAGGTCTGAGGTGCCCCCGTTCCTTCATGCACTGTCATGTCCCGACCCAGCAAGAAGCAGCATGCACTAGTTAAAACCAAACTTGAATACAGCTTTTAAAATACATTACTGTTTGGGAAAGGGGAGGGGCGTGTTCAAGGGCTGTCGAACATACAAATCAACAGCACGTCACGTGTACTCAGCAGCGGTTCTGTAACTGGGGTCTCATGCTGCTGGTAGGACCAAAGTCAGATGTGTGGATAAGCCCCTTCTTCCCCAGCCATGAGGGAATATGCACCAAAAGGCTGTGCCAGGAACAAACAGCGATGCCTAATCTAAAGGCCTTGAAGTGTTTGTGAGAAGGGTCATGTGAATCTGAAAGCTGGTGGCAAATATCCTGCCCATGGGACTTGCACTCGCTGAGACATGTTTATGTAGATGGAAGTTGTTTGTCCAGATGGCACTCAAATAGCTTTGCTCTCCGTTTCCTTGTAGCAGTAAAAGAAAGAGCTGCACATGGATCACATTCAGGAAGTTGGCCCTCTTTATTTTTTAAAAGCCTAAATATTTAGTTTTCTTTCTGGGTGAAAGAAAACCGGGTGAAATTGCATGAAAGTCCATCTATCAAGAGGAATTAAATGAGTTGACTCATCCTGCTGACGGAGAGGCTAGCTCTGCGGTTACAAACCAAGGCTGAGGCCAGCTCTGTGCTCCAGACCTCTGCCAAGGCAGCTGGGTCACCTCTGGGGTGTGAAGCTACGCGAGCCTCGATACCCGTGGCTTTTCCTGGCAGGAACACCTCACGTGCAGGTAATCCCTCTGGCAGAACTGCACACAACCCGCTGGGTGTTTCTCTTCAGGGCTGGAGGTTTCCTACGCAGCAAAACGCGGTGCTCCTGGAATGAGGGTGTCCCAGCCAGAGGCAGGTTTAAGAGCTCAGCCTTCCCGTGTGAGTAAAATGCTTGGGAGCCTCAAAGTAGGGAAGTCTAGAAATCTGCCTTGGCAGATTCCCTGTATATTCATGGGTAAATTATAACAGGGCACTGGGGCGTACGTAACAGCTTTCCCATCAGCTTTCGCTTATACACCTGTCCCCCTTGATACTCCACTGCTGCATGATAGGGCTGCAGCACTCAAAAACTCAGTTTGTCAATGAAAAATTGCATTTGTTTTCAGGCATCCGGAGGCATTAGAGAACAGTCATAGGTGATTTTGTTTGCCCAGCTGGAAGCACCTTTAAAAAGGCATAGATTACTGCATGTTTTCCAGAATAGATGGTCTGCAACAAATCACCTCATTTAAAATCCTTCCATTTTTTCTAAAGGGACTAGCAATTTTTGACGTCTAATTTAGGCCAGCAGTCTTAAGATAGAAAGCACTATAAAAATGCCAACACTTTTAATGTTGTCTGCCACTGGACTTGGATACAGTAGGGTTTATATGCTGTGTCAGATGAAGCAGAATTAGCATTTTATAGTGTTAAACCATGGCTCTTTTCAATGTGGTTGTTCTGTATGTTTCCTTCTTCTTGCCTCCAACAAAAATATTGTAAAGTGTGGGTTGTGAGGGCAGGGTATACGAAAAGTGCTATGAATGCTTTTTCACACTGTTTGAAAGAGAATTGGCTCGAAAACTTAAGCCGCAGAACAGTTTCTTGCTGAATACTGGTTAAAGTGCTGTAAGTTTAGTGTTTGGGGAACACATCTTTGAAATACTTTTGTGAGGTAAAGGATGATGGCAGAGGCCATTGCAAGTTCAAAACCAAAGGAACTTTGGAAACCAAATTTTAAATCCAGAAATTACATGTTGTACTAAAAGTCAAACACATGGCAGAGAAATGCCACGTATTAATAATGTACTGAAAAATCAGTATTTTGCCTGTGAATTTGAAAGGTATGAGACAAACCAAAATATAAACACACTGGTTTAAAATAATGACTAAAATAATATTAGCTTTACATAACTAGGGTATGTTTTTTAATTTCAACTGTATTTCGGTCTTACTTGTTTTCTAATTCCTCCTGGAAGACAAAGATTTCATTTGTCTGCTCATATGCTTAGGGAAATGCCTCCTGAAATCCATTGGATGCACCCAACAAATTGTCTTATAATGGCTGTCTACCAGTCCTCATCCTCAGTTCCTTACCCACTGCATCTCTTTCCTCACATCGCTTCTATTTCATCTCCTTTTACTGTCTTCCCACAGTAGCAGGTAGCCTTTGAGTTCCCGTCCCTGGGTCCTTTCTCCCATCTCACGTTGCCCAGTCGTCGATGCCTCTGCATGGCTCCCTGTTCAGTGGAAGTGCGAGATGAAAAGTAAGTCTTCCTTCTCAGAGCTCTCTCCAGCTTCATTCACAACATATTGTTCATCATCTTCTCTAGGTTTAGGATGAGACGTCTGATGTATTTTACCTCCTCCAGCTGGGGAAGCAGAGGCCTCACAGAAAATAAAGGTACAGATGGAAATCAGTCCAGTTCCAGCTGCGCTGATTTCCAGTAGGTTACCAGGGGGAATTCTGACTAAGCTGAAATCGTGCATAGTCACAATTTTCTCATGAGGTTTACAGCCATGCATAAAATAATAGGCCTTATATAAATACAGTAAATAATACATATTTTAAGAGTATCATAAGAGCAAAATAGTAGTGGCTGATAAATACCAGGATGCCGAATAAATGATAGTATCCTTTACATTCCAGTAAAGATACGAAGTAGTGGTAGAAATGATTTTGAATGAGAAAATCAAAAGTGTTTGGCAATCTGATTTTTAATTCACTCAGGAAGCATCCATGTTCTTTCAAAATCACTGGGAGTCCCATACGTCTTTTGTATCTTTTATTATTAGTATCTTGTATCATGGGTACTGCTTTTCTTGGCCAAGGAGAACCATCTTCTAAGGTCATAGTTGTATCTCCTTAAACAGTGAGAGGTATGAGAGGGGGGGAGTAATGAGTTAATGTGGGCAGTCGTACCCTTTCAGAAAGAAATTAATTTTTCATTAGGCGGCAGGCCAGCCTGACGTCATGATCTCTCACTGCCCAAGCACTGGCTGTTCTTCCATGTTTCATTGTTCCATAACCTTGTGTGGAAGAGTGGCGTTAAAAGGTTCCTAGTGGAGTTCAATAAAAAGAAGTGTGGAACTGAAGAAACTGGCACCGATGTGATCTTTCCTAAGGGAACAAGTCCAGTAGCGAGCTGTGAAGGACACGCTGTTTAGAATAGCCATCTTCTCTGCAGGACTAGGAAGCGTAGACTGATTCCTCTTACATACTCACAAAGATGAACATCTGTATTACTGGGAAGGAGGCCTTTAAGATTGATGGTCTCTCCCATTTTAGACTGAACACACATCATTGTCCAAAGACTGTATAACATAGTTTTCTGTTTTCACTGCTCTCTTTCTCCTTAAAGGTTTGTGTGAAAATAGGAGTTTATAATATTTTCTTTATCCACTTGTTCCTCCTTAGTCCCAAGTACTTCCAAAGGAGTTGCAACATGCTGGTTTAGGTTCCAGTCTTTCAAACGTTTACGTACCCCTAAATTTAATGCATATGGATAATTGCAGTGAGATAAATTAAACTAGTTCAGTATGTAGAAATCAGCATACGTACATGTACATTTCTTGAAAAATTACATTGGCTAACTTTTCTGAATATAACAGTTCTGCAATCCAAAAAGCTTTGGTTCTGTTTTTTGGTTGTTTTTTTTTTTTTAATATACAATGGAAAATGACAGATACAGTAAAACCTCCAGTTGGGGTTCAGTGTGCTTCAGTAGTTTTGTGGTTGTTTTTCTCATGCAAACTTAATGATTGCTGAAAGCACATTGCTATGGCACTGAATTGTTTGCACTTATCATAGTCATTTTCTGGAAATAGTTTTTTCCGGTTTCTTGCCAGAGATTAGGATCATATGAGGAAAGGAGACTTATTACTCTGCTTGTCGCACAGAAGTGCATTTGCCATGATGCAACAGTGAATCACCTTTAAAGCTTGGCACAAGTGAATAAAACTAAAGCTCAGGGAAAGCAGCATCTTAAATGTGAGCATGTGCGGGACTGCAAAAATCCTTAACTAAAGTCTGATCTTGGCTCACAGTACTCTTAAGTCACCTTATGAGGGGGTCAAACTGAGAGATCACCTCTGCCAGAAGGGACAGACTCACTCTTTCCTCACTTGATCTTCCCAATTGCATCGTCTTCCCCCTCCTGTCAGGTCTTGGCATTTCTTTATGGCGAACCAGTTCATCTCTCAAATGTAGCCAAAAAAACCCCACCCCAAAAAGCAGACTTTTTTTTTTTCAAACCCAGGTTATTCTTCTAGCCTTTTAAAAAGTAGAAGGTGGCACAAGTAGAGTTGGCTGGAAACTTCTAATTTTGCCTGTGAGGAAATTAAGTTGTCTCAGGCCTCATCACAAAATTGCAGCACTCGAGCTTGTTCTACCAGACAAAGTAGAGTGAGATATGAATTAAGAAGTAGCTGTCCCTGGATAGTTTTCTGCATGAGTGTTTGAGCTAGCTTATGTATAATTATTCCAGAAGAATGCCCCATATAGACTGGTCTGTGCCACTGATAATTCATTAGAATGAAAGAAACCAACTCACATTGCTGATTTCAGGCAGGCTTTTTTGCAAGGCTAGGACAAACAGCTATTTTAACCCAAAGTGAACAGGACTTAATTCAGGTATCGGGCTATTAACTGCTACTGAACCCTGAGGTACCATTTTTAGTCACTTTTCACTCAGAATGGTCTGGAAACCCCAAGCTATCCCTTGGGCGTTTCAAAAACTATGACTTCTTACGGCACTTTCAGAGCCTGGAAACTTTCAGTGCTGAACAGTTTCAGTATAAGGAACGGGAACCCCTTTGAGAATCTAAATTACCAGAACCAAACCTCATTATCACAGAGAAGTAGGAGGTTCAGCCTTGATGTGCCCTTGAGGCCCTGATGTGCACCAGTCACATACAAACTTTGTTTTGTTGAGAATCTGGGATTGTCATATTAGTCATCAAGGCTAAGCTCATGGGGAAAGCGAAGAGCGAAACTGGCTCTTTCCCCGTGGAATCTGTGGATTACTCATCTTCTTCTCCTTCTGGCAAGGGAGGACACTATATTTGGCTAACCAGGGGCTTATGATCCACGAGAGTTTTGTGACGAGTGTCCAGGTGGGCAGGTTGCCGTGTAGGAGGGACCGCTGTGCAGCGCGCAGGGCAGTGGCTCTGACTCCACGTCCCTGCTTTTCCCCTGCCGGCAGGTTTACGGATCGTCCCCCGTGTTCCGCATCAGGAGGCTGCGCGATGAGCTGCCTCATCCTGAGCTGCCTTCCCCGTTAAAACGGAGCCAGCGCAAAGCCAGGCTAAACATTTTAAATCGAGGTCAGCGTGTTGGTCTGCTTCATTAGCTGACCTGGGTCTGCCTAGGAGAGGCTTTCATGGGGCTTTCCCCTCTGCCGAACGTTCCTGTCGCTTCCCTGGCATCAGTCCGGTGGCGGAGGGGTTCAGATGAGCTCAGGGATACAGAAAGGAGCTGGCCTGCCCTCCGGGGTGGCTTCTCATGGTCTGTGCAACCAGAAGTCAAGCTCAGCATCAGGGCTGGGGGAAGAAATCCCCCCCACGGCTTATCATGAGCCTCTTCCTGCAATTTTAGAGACTTAATGTATCCATTGAAAAAGCAGGATAGCTTTCTGCTGTCCTAATGAGTTACGGCTCACTGGAGAGCCCTACCAGCACTGGCACACGTGCAGAATTGTGGAGAGGAGTGCAGGTGCAGCACCCCATGGTTCTGGGGAGGGACGAAGAAGCCCCTCGCCTTCAGCCTGGCTCAGCAGCCCCTTAGCAAGTACTTTATGGTGGAGGACACCAGTCGTAAAACAGCAGGTGAGAGCACAGGAACAAGGTACATACGATGGTGTCTGGGGGAAAAATATGACCAATGTCATAGCCGGCCACAGTAACAACAGCCTTTTTGGCCTTAAAAATGCCCAAGCAACAGAAAGTGTCACCGGAGAGGAGAGGGTGTTTTTTGGCTTAGAGTACGTCAGGGAGGAGTGTATTAGTTGACTACAAGCCCAGCAAGCAATGCCTCAGTTTTGGTAGTGAGTGCAACCTCAACCTTGGGGACCCTTTGGTTTCTGTGCATACGTCTCAGCTGATGAACTCTCGCTTGCTAATGTAACGCCATTTACTTTTGACGTTCCAGTTCAGCACGGAGGTACAAGACAATAGGAAAGGGAAAGAAGCCGCACACCCCAGTCTGATGGTCTGATAAGGGTGGACGGAGAGAGATTGCTCCCAGTCCCAGGCGGACCTCCCAGTTTTGTGTCACCAGGTTATCCAGAGGCCAGCCTAAAGATAATGCTACTGCCAGCCACCCTCCTTCCAGCACGGTTAACATCACCCTTGTGTCTGCGGTGCGTTAAAAGGAGGCTGGGGAACAGGAGGAGACGCTCATGGGGATAGTTATAATTAAAATCAGCGAGGAGTTGCATTCACACCTTTTTAATAGGTCTTTGTTGCAGTCTGATTTTCTAAATCTGAACTCACCAGAGTCCTAATTTGAGCTGTTGTAACCTTAGTTATTGGGGTCACGTTTTGAATACCAAAGTTAGTGTTCAGGGAGCTGGAGAACTGACATTAACTCAGTGGTGCGCTGGTGCAGGCAATTATTGTCTAAGCACCCCAACTTTACGCCGTGTTGGCGCTTGGTGCTGTTTTCATTTTACCACGGGATCTTCAGAAGTATAAACTGGCTTGCTAGGAGACACTTCTGGGATGGAGAACAAATGTTTTTTAAACCCGAGCTCTTGCTTCAGTTTCCTCTCTCTGCAGAGGCTGCTGGGCAGATATCTCCGCTCGCAGATGGTGTCACCCGCAAACCTCCAGCAGACGTATCGTGACGAGCGCCCGGGAGCAAGGGAGGCTTAAACCGGACCTGCTGCTTGGCAGGCTTGTGCTCCTGCCCTCCTTCTTCATCCTGAATGCCGGGGCTGGGGGCTCCCCGTGGTGGGTCAGGGCAGGGTCTGGCACCCAGGGCCCATCTCACCTCCCCAGGAGCCGGGGGCACCGGGGCAGCCCCAGCCCCGGGCATTGGGCACCTCCATGGGGACGGGGACGGGACAGGGACGGGATGGGACCTGCGGAGCTGGAGACCGGCCCTGCTGTGGTCTTGCTGGGGCAGGGGCTGATGGCCCTGGGGGGACTGGCATGGGGTCTGGGGTTCTGGGCAGGGTGAGGGAAGCCCCCGGGGAGCTGATATGGGGGTCCCCGTCCCCCCCCCCCCCCCCCAAGCACTGCAGTCTTCCCGCTGAGAAAAGAAACGTGTCGCATTCGACTTCTGGAGTCAGCATCTCCTTGTCTTCGGCACAAGGCTGGGAACAAGTCAGTGCTTCTGCAAATTGTTTTACTCGCAGGTTTTGTACCTTTTGATATGTGCTTAGTTCTAGGATGTTTGTAATTTTACTGCTGTTGTCCTGTCATTCAGTGTGGGCTAAATTAGATAAAAGGAAAATTTAACATCAGGTAGAATTGCGTGGCTGGATTTAATGCCAGAAATTTAACGTTAATAATTGTGTCTGCCATGCCCTACAGGATTAGGTATTTAATAAGGCAATGATTAACCTCACCGAAAACCACTTCTGAATGTACAAATAATAAAAACACAAAAGAAAGTTGAAAAATGTCAGAGCCAACCATTCCCTGAAATGAAAGTATGATGATACCTGAGAAATCAATGCTGCACAAAAGCAAAACATCTGCAAAACAGTCCGGCTTCCTTGCTTCTCACAGACCATTGGCCTTGCTGTTTTCGGAGAGATGTTTGTATCATGACTTTCAGATAACAATGACTGCTTTTTGTGCTCTTCCCTTTGTACAGCACTATTAATATAATGTGACATGGACACCCTTAATTCCAAAGGTAGCCTGAGGGCCCTGTTTGCACTGCACCCATCGGACTGCCCTAGTGTCCCTGCGGCGCCGCAGGTGAAGGTTGTGGTGTAGCACCATTTCTTTAACTGGGCTGATACTCTGAGCTCTGTGGACCCACTTACAATAAAACTTTCAGCCGCTGTTACAGTATTTTGAAATTAGGTCTGGTTAGGTTGCGATTTCATGATTTAAGGCAGTCAGTGTTCCTTCTGCTTCCTCTGTGTCAGCACCCAGTAAAGACATGGCTGCATAGTGAGTTGTTGGATCAGAGAACTGACCCAGCTAAAACTTCATCTTTTGCTCCCTTTTTCCTCTGGGTGAATTTTCAGCAAGTCATTTCCTTTATCACACAGTCACACAATTTTTAGCATTACGATGAGGAGGAGACTGGGAACATGAAGATGGAAGTGGTGGGAAGGTGTGACCATGGCTTCAGGAAGCAGTTACACTAAAATTGGATTAAACAAATCAGAAAAACATCTTCATTTGTAGCTGGCATAGATGTGCTTTCAGTGGGAGATAGGCAAACCCGTGCACAGAGGTATTCTTTCCCATAGCCAAGCAGACATGCCTGTGTAAGCAACCTCTTGTGAAGAGATTGCGTTTTGTACACTGATCTCATACTGCTCTGGGAAGGGGAGATAATTGAGAATTACTGTCTCTGAGTATGCAGCTGGAGAGGTGGAGGAACAGAGTGGTAAGAGCACTCAGGTGATACGTCTCTGGTGACTGCTTTTCTAGCAGTGCATGCCTGGTATGTAATTTCCAATGCGTGACCTGCCAGAGGACTGCCAGCAGCATTTCAGTTGGCAGGACAGTTATGCAAAGGGTTAATGAAGCATCAAGACTCGTGGTTTAGGCAGCCAAGAGAGGAGCCTTTTTCTGGTGTGTCCCTTATGCCCTCCCTGTTTCCACTCCACCTCTGAGCACCACTGTTGGCAAGGGAACCTAAGACCCTATTTAGCAACAGGGAAACAACTGTGAAGTGTCCAAGTTGGAGTAAATCACAGTGCTGCAAACAACACGATTATCATGACCATCATCCTCTTGTACTGAAGAATGACTGAGCCCCGTGGTCACTGCTAGTTCTGTCTCCTCTTCTGCAGATGTCCGAGTTTTCTGTGATCCATGTTTTGGCACGTGGGATGGGAGGCATTCCCAGGCGCTGGCGATCGGGCAGGAGCACACCTGCAAGGTGACTAAGGGTCAAGAAATGGTGTTGGAGATCACATGGCAGAGGAGGGCAGGGGATGCACAGCCATGTTCTGGAGAGGACTTCTCACAGGGCTCTGCTAGCAAAAGGCATTCCTGTTGCGGTGGAGCAGCATGGTCTCTGTGCCGGGAGGAGTTGCCTAACGAAGCAAAGTTAGTTGCCTTCAACCACAATGCGCCAGGCTGAGTAGGTGACATGTCCCACAAGCGGCACTGCACTATGTTGCTTATCTGTGAGATGTTGTCACAGCAGTGAGGAAGTAGGAGTTGGAAGTTAAACATTAATATAATGCTCAACAGTCCATATCCATCAGTATGTGCCAGCATTGACCAGTGGCAGAATTTCAAAGCCTGCTGATGGTAATGGAGGAATTTCTGGTTATTTGAGTTTGTTTAGGAGCCAGCCCTAAAGCAGGAGTAGAATGTATCTCCCATTTTGTTACCAGGAGGTGATACGGTATGCTCTTCGGGGAATGGATGCAATATTCTGGGGCATCAACCCTGTTTAAGTCTTGTAAAACAATGGATAAAAGTAAACAGAGCTCGGTCTGCTTGTCCTTGCTGCTGTAGAACAGACACTGGTGGTGTATGTTCCTTGTAATTTTATGTATTTAATTTCATATCAGTTATTAATTTTGTCATGTCTACCAAAACCATTTTTGTTTCCCCCTTGAATCATCAGCTTTTAAACTTTTTCTCTCTGATACTGCGATATGTTACTTCCTCAGGATATGACATTTGTCTGTCCTGGACTATGCTTCTTTTCAGGAAACATCTCATTCCAAATTTCTGTGTTTCAGGTTTTTGTAACATTCTTATTGCAAATGGGCTGTGGTACAAATGCAATTGCACTAGCAAGTGCTTAATTTTTCAGTCCTAAACTACTTAAAGAGTTTGGTTGGTTGATCTCTTCTCAGCCAGATACCTTCAAACTGATGTGTCTGCAGTCAGGAGATCGAGGCTCACCTGGGAGGACAACACTGACTCAAGTGTACAGCTGTTGCTGAGTGTTAATACTCAAGAGTAGGGGAAGAGGCAGGGTAAGGTTCCCCTCGACAAAGCAGCAAGCACTCACTTGGGAGGAGAAGCCCGATTTCTAGTGCCAGGTTTGTTCCTGTGTCCTCTCAATGACTTCTCAATGCTAAATCTGTCAGCAGTCTTAGAATGACAGGAACTCAAATATCTGCCAGCTGAGGGTTCACTATGATGAAGAAGATGATGTGAGCCCCCTTGCCCCTGAGTATTGCCTGCCGTGGCGTATTCTCATAGATCACAGCTGTGTGGTCCCTCCAGTCATGTAAGGGCTCTTTCCACTGCTCCTTCCCTTCTCCAAAAAAAAAGTGCTTATTTGTTGGGACTAGTTGACCATGATGCTCACTCACTGTCGTAACTTCCAGTCTATTTTCCAAACCTCGTGTTCTGACCACCACTGTGTTTTTTAAGGAGAAAAAAACAACGATGAATTAGTTGCTTGCCCTTAAAGAGAGGACTTCCCAGGAGCGCATTTAGCATAGGGAACATCAGTCTTAATTGCCACTGAGCTCTTGGATAAGAGCATTTAGCCATTAGTTGAATAGAAATTGTGTAACTGGGCATCTTGCCTTATGACTTCTGTTGTCAAAGAGGTAATATTTTTTTATTCAATGTCAGGAAGCCCAATTGTATGATAACTCATCCAATTCAGTTTCAAAGCATCATGATGTAATTAAACAAACAAAAGGATTCCCTTCTTTTTTATAAACTTTCTATGATGGAGAAATTACATTAGAGAGGTAGAGCTGCATAACAAAGAATGTGTGATCCAGGAATGATGGCACCATCTCTTAGTAGTTTTATGTGGTTATGCCTTAATGTCTCTTGGGGTGTGGAGGTACTGTGCTAGTAAGCAGTAAGCATTGCTTGCTGCTACAACTCAATCCCTTCCTTCCTATGATCTGCAGGTGGGTTTAGTCTTTTCCAGTCTTTTGGATATTTGGAAACAAGCACATCTAGAGGCTTAGGCTGGCAGTAACCAAGCTCTGAAGGTCTGAAAATCCAGACATATCCAGCGGTTGAAATGCTTATTCTTTTGTTTAGTTGGTTGGTTGTTATTTTAATGAAAAACCTGGAATGAAAATCTATGCCACTGCGTAGGATTTCATGGTCTTACACTCTTCGAAAGTAAGCTGTCAGAAAACCAGTCTTTCTTGTGGTATTTTGTTAAACCCAGTCAGTGCTGAGGCCTGTAGAACCAGAGAAGCAAACCTTACACAAAATGGGAAGTTCATTATGTTTATTTGACCCTCTCATCAATCTTAAGTTCTCATTACATTCTGTAAATGAGTTAAGCTTGCTTTAATTTCACTTCATTGGTTTCTCTGTTAACGCTTGTTAGCTGACTACTATGCAATAATATTTTTACTTAGCTTTATTTAGGTTTATCTTTCAGCTGAAGTGGAGTTCTTTTGCCCTTACTGTTATGGACAAAGTGCTGAAATTTGAAGTTTCAGACTTGTGCTTCATGGTATCTAAAGTTACAAGTACGTCTCCCTACCAGGATATTTTCCAGCTGAAGTAATTCTTGGCGAGGCTGGATGGTCCAGAACATAAAAGGTGGTATGTTGTACAAAACAA
Source organism: Haliaeetus leucocephalus (assembly GCF_000737465.1). Lineage (NCBI taxonomy): Eukaryota > Metazoa > Chordata > Aves > Accipitriformes > Accipitridae > Haliaeetus > Haliaeetus leucocephalus. The sequence goes on from NW_010973231.1 coordinate 3,317,954, forward strand.
AACCTGATTCTATACAGCATCTTCTTTTTTTTCAGTTGTCCCTAGCACGAATCTGAGAAACTTGGCTGAGATCAGCTTTTACTTAGAAATCATTTACCATGGTAAATTATAATATTTATATCACAAATATTTACACAAGTTTAGTATTTATAATATTTATACAAAAATAAAGCCAGTGAATTAATAGCAAAAAATTAACTTGTAGGGAAAAATAATGATAGATAAATGAGAAAAATTCAGGACCAACAGCTCAGCTTCTTGGGAAGTATTTCTAGGTTTTGTATTCTGGGATGGAGTTAGTGGAGAGCAAAACAAAGGTGGTATTTCTGAAGGTTTCTGAATGTGGGAGAGGGAAACAGAATCCTCACTTCTTACATTGGATTTTGCCTTCCAGGTTTCTGCACTTTCTGACCAGAGGGATTTGAGAACAGATAGCCCTGTAAACTGTGCTGACGCGGAGCTTTCTGATTAAGTATCCAAACTTGGGCTGTCCTCTAGCGCTGGCCTCCTCTTCCCTACCCCGTGCTCCAAGCTGCCACCCTCTCTGCTATTCCCACAAACTGCCCGCGGCCTCAGTGGGCGCTGGGCAGGGCTGCGGAACGACCTGTTTCAGAGCGCAATCCCACAGGCAGGTACATCAGCACCGCGGAGGGTGATGGTGCTCGGCCTTTAGCAGAGGAGGGAAGGAGGCATCAGGGAGCTGGGGACCAAAATTCCTTATGCCGGTGTTGCTGCCAAAGGATTCATTTTGTAGAGGCTGCACAGGTCTCCAGGGTCAGTCCACTTGACCCTGGTAGCAAGTCTTCTTTTGACAGCTTTCCATGTTGCTTTAACTCAAGACTTTGGGTATAGATGTAGCGCACAGAAAGAGAGACCAAGCTCATCTTTGGGCAAGTACGGGATGTGCAAAGTGGAAGGTGCCATGGTCCAATCCTCTGACTGACATCATGAGATTGACCTTCCTAAGATGCACGGGGATCACCCTGTTTGCGTGTTTTTAGCTTTGCAGTATATATGCCTCCAAGCCTACATCTGGATTTAGTTCGGAGGTGAAATAAACCAAGACGTGCCCCTGAGGCTCACTGGCACATGCTGGCTGGATTCACTACATCACATAGCATTTGACCCTGTATCTCCTCTCACCTTTGGACGTTGAACTTAAAGAAAAAAACACAAAGAGAAATAATAACAAAGTGTGTGAAAAAGAGGTGGCTATGTCACAGCCATCCAGAGTATGTTTTTATAGCATAAAACCAAGAATATGCGTGTCACGAGGGTATATAGGGGCCCGTGAGAGTGCAAAGCTTGTGGAGGTACTGCTGGAGGACTTGCGCTGGGTCCACCCTGTGCTGTGCGTGTCAAATGTGGCAATTGGCTCTAGCAGTTTATATTCATGCAAAAGCTTTGATGTGATTAAGGGTTTCTAATTTCCATTTTTGTACATAGTTCTAGCCTGAATTCACAGTGTTTTGTAGCTGCTCAGCAAGACAATCCAGGTGACTCTCTCTTATTTCAGAGGAGCGTGATTCATCGCAGATGAGGAGCAGGATTTACAGTATTGAATATTATTTGGAGCTGGGTTTGGAAATACTTTAAGAAGAGTTTCCTGATTGTGTGTCAAGAATGTACACTAAGTACATAAACATGACCTTCTCCACCTTCACCTTTTTACATGAAAACAATAGTGCCCTTCAAACAATGTATACTGGGAGATTATTGCACTTCTTGGGTGGCTCAAGTCTTTTACTCAGACACATAGAATAAGTGATGTGGCAAGACTTCCTAATGTTGCTAACAGCATTCACAATTTTGTCACCAGAAATCTTTAGAAGGAAGCACATGAATTAAAAATGTTAGCATATCTCATTTGAAATCACATATTGTGTGAGAAAAACTTATTTTCAGCTGCAAACTGACTGCCTAAAGTATTTGTGTGCTTTGAAAGTTCTGCTAGGAAACGGAAAATATTTTCATTCCTAATGTAGATTTTTTCATACTGAGGGTTCAACAGTTTCAGTCTCCCAGACCATTTGAATATTTCTGGTGTACTATCTTAGACAGTGCAAGGCCACATGCTGCAAAAGTTGTGTCACTACTGAGGCTCTTTCTTAGAGGTAATAAATTACTGCTGCTGACACTCATTATCTCTGAACTGTCAGGAAACCAACTGGCATATCTGGGTGAGATGATTCAGGTTCAACAAGAATAAATTCAGAGAATTCAGGAGTTTTCTTCTTAAGTACAGTAATCTGTTATTAACTATTATTTCAACCTCTACAGTTGTTTTTTTTGTTTGTTTCAGTTCTGTGAGGCATTGAGAAGCATCAGTACCAAAAAGACAATAATAAAAATGGTGTTATCTTTACAGCAAGCTTACTCCCCAGGATTTGCAACTCAGTTTTTCAAGATTTATGCAGGTACCTAAGGATAATTACCTGAAACTGGTCCCACCAAGAACCAGTGGTGTGTATATATATTGGTATGTATAAAAACTGCATCTCTTTTGGGAAAAAAAAAAAAAAAAAAAGCTTTTAACATAGCTTCTTTAGAAGTGGGTGCAAGAGTTAAATGGACATAAGATTAACCTAGGGCCATGATAACTTTCCAGTCATTCTCCCGAGGAAATGATACCTACATCTCTTAATCATCCCAACCCAGATCCTCCAGCGGACATCCCTGCTGCATTTTGCTGGCATGACTTTAGGCATTGCCTGAAGTAGGGACAACAGACCTGGATGATGCTGCTCAGCCAGGCCATCTGAGCACAGACACATCCAGTTGTGTTGTGCCTGTTACAGGGAAAATAGTGTCTGGCAGGGGGACAAGGTAGACAGCTGGGGATAGGAGCACCCAACTGTGATCTGGGCCCACAGGCTCCATTTGCACCAAAAAAAATTTGCACGGTTTCCATTTAAATCTGTTTTTAAATTGTTTTTACAGGCAGTGCAACCGCCTGATGGGTATGCTTATTCCAGTAAAGTTTTAAACTGCTTCAGTAGTGCTGGCACTGGTGCTCCTGGCAAACTGGTTGAGAGAGAGAAACAACATTCTGAAAAAGAACGAAGCGATAGTTTTTCTTCTGTGTGAATTCCTGGTATCGACTCTCTGTAAGCTCAGGCAGGAGCTGGTGCTAGCAGTGGTGGGCTGAGCAGGGGTGCGCTGCAGCTCTTGGTGGCATTTCTTCATTACCTGTAACGTGGAACTGCACCTCGATTGGCTTCAATTCACTGCGTCTCCTGACTTAGGTAGATCAGTTCACAATACCATCTCTAGCATCTTGCAGAAGATGCTCTGGCAAACCCTGCTCTAGCAGTCTAACAAGTTACTGGTCCCTCACTCCCCGCTCCATCTCCCAACTGGGGATGGCTGCCCTCACAGCAGCAGGAGCAGAAGAAAAGGTCTGCCAATTGAGTGGAAATGGTCAAATATTGGCATAAAACTACCTTCATCAGCAGTTTTAGCCGAGCAGCCAACATCCTTCCAAATCATCTTTGATACAAGTGTTCCTGCAATGGAAGTAACCACAGCCGAGGTTAAAGCCATGTTCACGCTCACTTTTTGTGCTTAAACTGGGAGGAGGAGAAGACAGAGAGGAAGGGAAAAGGGCACCGAGGAGTCCTTATTGGAGGACAGGCTGGTTAGCAGATACTTCTACTCTGTTACAGCTCTGGTTGTTCTGGAAAATTACTTAATGAAGTATTTGCCAGAGCTTTTCCTTTAATAAGGTATTTTTTTGATGTATAGTTCTGTAATTGACCTTAATGTTTTTATTACATAGAGAATTGTTATATACAATGAGACAGATTGGTAGGAAAAAAATCTGAGATTAGTAAGGAATTGACTAATGGGGATATGACAACAATTAGTGCTGAAAGCCGAAATGTTGGCTGGAGGGAAGTTACTAGAGAAATTCCTGTTGGTCTTGGGACCAATTTAGTATAATAGGCCTTTGGAATAAAAGAAGAACTGTACTAATGAAATATGCTGATGACTCAAAGCTTGGAGTTGTAATCAACAGAAAGGAGGATTAAGACAGCCCTTTCTTAAGGGGAAGGAAGGAGCTGGATTATCTTGCAAATCAGACAAATCGAAATGGTGTGATATGAGGAACAGAGTGCCTTTCTAGGGAGGTGAGATTAAGAGTTTGGCTTAGAGAAACAAAACCTGAGAGGATTTGATTACTACCTGTCTGGAGGATAAAAATGAGCGAACACTTAGGACTGTTTCAGTTATAGGGCTGTCTTAGTGTGTAAACAGATGATCTGAAGGAGGACATGTTTAGACTAGAAATTAGAAAAAATTTCTAACCATCAAAGGAGCAAAATTCTGCAACAGCTTCCCAACAAGAGAAGTGGAGATGCTTACCTAGTTCTGGCTGTGCGCTTCTGTAATTTACAGAAGGTTTTGTGTGATGTGGATGTTTGTGACAGTAGGAGCCTGGGCTTGAGATGCAGAATTCAATATTCTTTTTCCTGGCCGGGAATATCTGGAAAAAACCCCGTTGACGTTATCGTAAGTTCTGTTCATAAGCTACTCAAGCTGCTTACTTCAGAGCATGATCTTCCCTCTTACTTCTGGTAATTTCATTAGGTTGCTAATAAAGCTGACGCTGATTTATCACTGGCTTTCAAAATTAACAGCCTGCTGCTCCGAACCGAGAAAGGTCACACCTCTCTCAGCGGCTGTTGCAGGTTGTCGGCAGAGCTAGTTCAAACACCGTGCCACCGGTATGCAGTGAGTCAGAGCTTTTGCAAGTGCTCTTTGCAGCTCAAAGGGCTAGGGATTTACCCAAGTTCTATCAATAATCTCGTACTTGGGAGATAAAAGATTCCCATTACAGGAAAATGTGCCAGGTGTCCGAATATTGCGAAGCCCGCGTGGCCACCTGGGCTCGGCGGGAGGCTGTTGGCACCGTCCCACTCGAGATGTGCTGACCCCTCTTCACGTGGGGTGGGACATCAAAGATTTGTCAACTTCAAGCAGAGGGCTTGGATGTAGCAAGGTACTGCCAATTGCCGTGGCAGTAGGGAACAGCCAGTTAAAATAACACGTGGATTAGGTTGGAGAGTATTTAGATATGGTGAACAGCGTGTTTGTTCGGTGCGATTTCCAAGACTGCTCACCAGAGAAGTCACAAGTTCCTGGGTCTACCTGTGAGCGCAGTGGCTCAAAGAGGGGATGACAGAGCTTTGCTTATTTAGGAACAAATTCTATTAGTCTTAGTGTTGTTCCTGAATTTATTTTTGTAATTTACTGACATCATAATCTGAGCCCTTTAGCTGTAGCTGGAACCATATCTCTGGGAACTCTGGTGAGCCACTGTTTCCTATGCAGCCCTTACCTGGCCTCCATTCTATATCTATAGGCTTCTTGTTGTATGGGAAAAAAAATCTACAAGGGTGGTCTGTGTTTTTTTCCAAGGTTTTTCCAGTCTTTTGAATAGAAGATGTGCTCTGATAGTGTTCTCGCCCTAAAGATGATCCCCTTGGCTTTCCATTTTTATCATCATTTCCCCACACCTCACACAGAGAATTTCAAAAGGATTTTGCTCGGTCTGACAACTGCGCACTCTCGCCTGTGCCAGACGGTATCTCTGTGCATGCACATGTGTGCATATGTGCTGACCACAATGTTTAAAAGAGCTTTTGGTCAGAGAAATCTTCTGTGTTGGAATCAAAATATCCCTGGATATGTATGCAATTCTGTTGCAATTCTTACGGAGCTGAAGCCTGCTTTTTCCTCCTACCCATCCACTGCAGTAGGTAGGCTATGAACAACGCAGGCTGCTTGATATGCTGAGTGACAGCAATCCAGGGAGGTGGCATGACAGCCTGTTATTTCTCAGAAATGTCTATTCAGTGGAATATGTCACATTTCCAGCCTTTCACTCCAATTTAAAGTGGAAAAAAAAGACAGAAATACAGATTGCTTATAATTCATGCACACCTCTAAGTCTTGAGACTTTTCTAGGAACTATAACATGAGAATTAAAGTATTGTATTAGAAAAGATTTTGTTGACTGAAGAAAATGAAACATTCTTAACACTTAGTGAGCTGTTGCCTACTACCTGTGCAGCTCCATATCCATATTCATCTGAATGATGCTGTTGAAACTATATGCAGTAATGCACCTTAAACAACCATAAATGAAATTAAATACCTTTCAAGTGGTTTAAGTAAATGGAAAGTTATTTTTCTTTTTTATAATTGATCTGGGACTCTAAATTAATGAACCATCTGTAAATTATATGCTTTCAAATTAAAATTGCGCATAGAATGAAAAGATGAGCACATTGAGAATTTGGTAATCTTTGTTTAAAACCTGTATTTAGGATTATTTCACGGGGGAGTGGTGTTAAAAAAACCCAGTCATTTTCTGTTCAAGCCAACCGACTGATCACTCTGGTAGTTCAGTTCTCCATGTATTTCTGGTTGCCTGCAGTCCTGGGCAAGGCTCAACTCTGACTTCGCTACGTATGGTCAAGATCATTCTGCTTCTGGATTTTTCTAGATGTATACTGTTTCCTTACTGGGAATTTTGTCAGGGTAACTGTTGTGGATTTTTCTACAACTCTTTCAAGTGTCTCACAGCCTGAACTGAACAGCCACATGACTGTGTAGCATCAGATTCAGTTAAATTCAGTGTTTTCCGTGAGCCTTGGTCTCAGTGCCATACTTGTGGGTAAATGCAGATAAACTCTATGTATCTGCTTCTCTGTTTACTGATGACTTCATATACGGCTGACTTTACTCATTTTTTAATTTACCACTCCAAAACTTGCCGGGCAGGCCCACGTAGACCCAGTGGGTGTGATGCTTTCAGGAAATGCTAGATTTATTGCATCTGCTCCAAGCGGGGGGTATACACGTATACTCAGAAAGTCCTGACTTGTGCAATAACGTTCTTCACAATTGTTTCTTGGTACAAGTCGACTTGTTTTGGGTAAGACCCTGGTTTGCAATGGGATGTTCTTGGAAATTACTAAACTTCCTGGGACACTTCTCCACCTGGTAGTTACTGGACAAGTTACCTTATCAAGGTAAAACCCAATAACGTACCCAGTCTGTTACGAAAGCAGTCCTCAATCAGGCTTCACGTGCTCTTCTAGCTGCACAATCCCCTTTACTGTTGCTGCTTCCTCTGGGCTGTAAAGGACTCACGTTCTTATTCATCACTGTGTTTAAGATGTTAAGTAAATGAAACAGCAGCAAAGTGTACCCAGCAGGGATACCATAGCTTAGAAGACTTTAGCTTCAGCATTTTCAGAGTCATCACTTGACATCGCCGCTGCTGTGGGTTTTTTTGTGCATGTGCACATATGATGTAGCAATCGTAGTGATTAGTGGGCTATTAGCAAAGAAGGATTTTGCTCCAAATGCTCCCTTGAGCATTCTTGTAAATGCATCTCGGTTGTAAGGAAAGAAAGAAAGGACCTGACGAGGCAGACTGAGCTTTGCTGTGCAACCTTAACAACTGTTTTATAGGTAGCAGCTTTATTAAGTTGCTCTGAATTTCTCTGATTTTTCTCTGCAGCTTTTAAGCCCTTCTGGTAACTGACAGTTGGTGATGGCTCTCTTGGAATAACTGCCATGATTTGGCTGTAGAAATATACCTAGTCGCTGTGGGAAAGACAGAGACGTTCTGTTAGAACAGAACTGGGTAGGACCCGGTACATCATGACCTGGGTCCTGCTCAGCAGCATTCAGTGCTGCTGGTATATGAATGATTAATTAATGCTTAATAAGCAACTAGCAAAGACCATGCATGATAAGAAACAGCCCTAAAGTTGTTGTTGCAGTTTTACAAAGCCACAAAAAGTGTGAAGTTTATTCTGTGTGCAGATAGGTGCCTGAAATGTCATGGCAGCTGTCATTCTTCATTCCTTCCCTGAGAGCTGTAGGTTCAAGATAAGTACCAAGTTTCTGCTTGAAGGGGAGGGAGACTTAAAGAAGGATGACAAAGGGTTTGGGGGTCCGTAGATGGTTTACTGTGAGGGGAAACAAAGGACTAGGCCATACATCAGGTCTGTTCTATCCAGCATTCGAGGCACTTCAGATACAAGACAGCACCGAGAGCCCTCCGTGGTGGTGGTAGACGCCTTAGCAGGCAGGTGTGGGTTAATGATTTGTACTGTATCAGTCTGGCTTCCAATTCTTTAACTATTCTTTATGTTAATGCTGGACATGCGTGTTGAATGTCCAGTCCTTTTTCTTATTTTGTTGTTTGCCTCAACGACTTAGTGTGGAAGTAGGCTATAGAGTCTAGGTAATTCGGCACAGTATTTGCCTTCCCAATTCACACATTTGTGAATTGGCCAACCTCCCTGCCTTCTCCCCCAACCCCCTAAAAAAAACCAAAACAAGGGAAATACATGCATATACAACTATAACAGACACCAAGATGCTATACAATACTTCACCTCAAAGCAACTCTGTAGGAAATAGTGCTGCAGCATTGTACCAACAGTGTAGCAAAGCTCAATGCAATGCTTTAGGGATCTCATTTATTTTAAAATTAATCCAGTTTCACTTGTTGTCCCTCTCATATTCATGAGCACCAATGTGCATGCGTCCCAGTAGTCTGCCTAGTGTTCAGACATGGAGAGGTATGCATCCAGGTGGCCTGCTCAGGTTTTCTTGCCATGACAGATAGATCATCTCCTGGGTTCTTGGTGACCACGTGCTGGTTTCTGACAGGGATTATTCTCTGTTTTCCTCCTCCTCTCTTGAGCCACCAGGTTCTACTCACTGTCCTGTGTCTCCTGACAGCTCCTGGGAGCCCTGCCTGAGAAGTGAGCGTCCTGAAGATGTGCAGGGACTTTGGTGATGGGCTAGCCAACATGCCACCACCACCTGCCATTCCCACAGCCCTTCCTCTGCTGCTCCTGTGCCAGACATTCCCTTCCATTCCCCATCTGTACAGGTCTTACCTTACCTATTACAGTTCTGTGTGCCTCCAAATACCAGCCTGCCTGCAGTAAGGTGTCCAGCATTGAGGGATGCTGTCACTCTGTGCAGTTGTGTTATTGCAAACCGGTGATATAGTCAAGATGCATTAAAACTGAGGTAGGACAGCACGATCCTCTTGCCATGCTGGTGCAGACAGCCGGTATGAAGGAGGCAAACTCTTGATGCTGCGTTTGTGTCAGCACAGCGGTGCGCAACCCTTAGGACAGTCAGGCTCAAGCTTTGATTATACATTTCACCTTAGGTTTCTCACTGTTCACCTTTCTGACTGATCAGCATTCATTTCCAATCTGTAAATGCAACTCCAGTGTTTTCCTATTTTCTGTATTCAGTGCCGTTGTTTCGTTGCTGTTATGTTTGCAGAAGTTGCTGCTGTGTTCTACTCTTGTGACCTGATCAGGTGAACCTCAAAGAGAGCTTCAGGGGAGAGGTCCTGAAAGTCACCTCATAATTATCTGTATTTCCAGGCAGCAAAATAATTTCTTGGCGTTACATATATAGGGAAGAAGATTGGTCTTCTAGCTTTTTATATACTTATCTTGGGTTCATAGAATCATAGAATCATTTAGATTGGAAAAGACCTTTAAGATCATTGAGTCCAACCATTAACCTAGCACTGCCAAGTCCACCACTAAACCATGTCCCTAAGTGCCATATCTACAACGTCTTTTAAATACCTCCAGGGATGGTGACTCAACCACTTCCCTGGGCAGCCTGTTCCAATACTTGACAACCCTTTTGCTGAAAAAATTTTTCATTACATCCAATCTAAACCTGCCCTGGTGCAACTTGAGGCCGTTTCCTCTTGTCCTACCACTTATTACCTGGGAAAAGAGACCGACACGCACCTCACTACACCCTCCTTTCAGGTAGTTGTAGAGAGTGATAAGGTCTCCCCTGATCATCCTTTTCTCCAGACTAAACAACACTGTAAACATAATTTACTTTGAAATTCTTTGTAGTCTCCCTTGCTTATTCCAAGGAGAGATTTCATCGCTGTGTAGACGAAAGCCAGCAGAGCTAATTCCTGGTGTCAGACTCTGCCTGGTCATTCGTTCTTCCTTTTATACCTGGGCTGATGGTAATGCCAATGTGTATCTGGTCGCAGTAGGATTAGGAGCAAGACTTGGGAGATCCGGCAGCCTCGCCCAGGCTGTGGTTGTGGGTGTTGGGACATGCAGTGGGTTCCAGGTCATCTTTGCTGCTCGGGGTGGAATGATCATTCCCATGGGGACACAGCATTTGCAGCAGTGTGTCCAGCTCAGGATGCAGCTCTGGAGAAATGTGGTGAGTACTGAAACTTAGTGCAGCCCAATATGTGAGTCCCCAGGAAGCAGAGAGGTAATTTTAAATCATCCTTAGCCATTTAACCCCCTTTCTCTTTCTTGATTGGCAGCTTCACAGCATTCTGCAATATTTATTATTTTCCTTTGGTCAAGTTGTTGATTTATATTTGTAAAAACATGTTTTATGGTGCAACGTAGGATTGCACTGAAAAAAATCTCAGCCAAACTAACGGTGTGGTTTTAAAACTAAGCAGTCTGAAGTTGGACAGCTGAAGATGTTACTACCCGCAAGGCCTGCTAGAAGGATACCACCCCCCCACCAGCTCTGCTGGGAGAGCAGTCTTTGTGATTATTTCCTAGCCTGCTTTTATCAAAAATCATCTGGATTAGCCAAAGAAGTTTTCCTGGTGGCACAGAGTGATATTCTTAATTAAAAAAAAAAAAAAAAGTTCCTTTATAAATATCCACCTGCCCTTGTGTTTCCTCAGATTTGTTTGTAGAGCCAGGTTAGCCAAAAGCCAGGCATTAAGTTAGCTTGAATCGTTCGGGCAGGAGTTGGGAAGTCCTTGGCCGAGCAAGTGAGCCCGCAGGCCTGAAGGGGCTGCCACCCCCTGCAGAGGGGCTGGGAAGGACCACGGGGGACGGGTGACCTTCCACCAAAGCACCCAGTCCAGAGTCCTCCCGAAACCCACTCGCTGCCTTATGCCTCATGCCCACTCGACCTGTTTTTATTAGACTGTACCGGTTTAGAAAGGGTGTTTTGACACACCTGGTGTAAATGCATTAACCTCTAACTTCTAAAAATAGTCACATCCCTCCAGAAACTGGGTGCACAGGTCAGACCTCAGGCAGTATCTTTTCAATTATAATTTGAAGCACTCGTGTGTCTGTGCACTATATCAGTGTCTTCCGTAAGTTTTTTTCTAAGGATCGAGTGCACAGTGTTTTTGAGGCAATTATGACTGTGTTATCGCTATGGAAATGTCAGACCGATACACCAACTGAAACATTTAGAAAGCAAAGAACTATTTTAATTCGCTAGTGATAAAGCCATCACTTTTCTTGAGGAGAGTCACGTCCTCTGTGAAAGTGCAAGTACTCGTTCCTGCGACCCCTTTCTCCTCAGCACGGTTATTCCATCCTCGCCTGGCTGCGTGTCCTGTCGCTGTACCCTCTGATCACTTCATCCGTCGGGTCCCGTCAGTAGCAGTTTTCCTTTGGGGGCCAGTTCCCTCTGCGAGCCCACAGAAGGGGTTGTCAGGAATCTTATTTGGACTTCCCATGGGGGAACAAGTAGCTGAGGTGGCTCCTGGACTAGCTCACGGCAGTGTTTATTAGTGTATACCTTTTTTTTTTTTGGAGGAGGAGCAATACACAGCAAAGAAGTGGTCAACCTTAAACTCGTACAATATCTTTTACAACTATGGTTACACTTTGATCTTTCGAGAAATCTGCTCTACATCCTTTTGCTTTGTGCAGGGTCTTTCATTTCTGTGCATGGGAGCACTGACATGGGTCCTGTCCGTCCCCAGCTTATGCTCTGTGCACCTCTGCACCTACCCCTCTAGTTCATAGTCTCTGAGCAGGGAGAACAGCAGAGTTATTTGCAAGGTCTGAAATGTTTTATTCTCTGTGTTAGTCATTGGCTAAGTACACATCAAGGTAGTCTTTTGGAAAGACTGGAAAAATCTGTGTGCCTACTGACTGTTCCTAGTGGGCTAAGTTAAATCTTCTCAACTTCTGAATAAGAGTTTACCTGGAAAGTTCACTGTGATCTGGCTGATAGGCTTGGCTGGTATAACTTTAGCATGTCAGCCTGCATTTCTGAAGCAAACAAATATAGTACTTATATGTTGAATAACACAAATCTCCTCCTGAAAAATCCAGTGTATTGAGCAAAAACTTTGCATTAAAGACCCAGAATGTATTCAAGTTTCCAAGACTGTGCCATATTAGAAATCCTCCTACTTTTGTTAGATTTCCACGTTTGTGAAAGCTGCATGAATTTGGAAATTCTTGCAGGAGAGCTGATGGAATGAGAAAGCCGCATGATGAACTGCTCTACAAACCCCACTGCTTTGGAAGGGGTTTTTTACTCTATCTTTGAGCACTGCTTGCTTGGGAAGCTGGCTGTGTCCAACTTACACTTTCCTGCTTAACAGCGCTGCTTTCTGTGCTTTGTGCTCACTGGTGATGATTTTATAGTGATTACTTCTTGTTTACTTTAAGCTCTAAAGTATTTTCTTACTGCTGTTGCATCCATGGTCCTAGCGCAGCGATCGGAACGTGTGCTGCGCTCTGTCAGACACGCTCGGCAGGGCTCATCTCTGAGTTTTATGCACAGCGATGTTGGAGGATGCTCTCCTCCCAGAGACTATTCAATCCCAGAAGATGGAGTGGCAGCGAAATATGACTTGAGAAGAAAGAAGCCCACCGTTTCAGATCCCATGTTTAATTTGGGAGCTGGCAGTTAGTGAAAGCACCCACTAGCTTGGCAACGGAACAAATGTGCTATGATAATTAGCGAGAAACAAAGAATATGACACCCCTGAATATAATTTTAATTAAAATAATTTTTCAGAGAAGAACAGCATTTTAAATCCATGCTATCTTGGCAGCCCTGAGAGGAATATTAGTAGCAATATGAACTAGAAACTCTGACAGTCACCTTTGGATAAAGAACAGCTCAGATTGGTGGGCACAGTCAGATATGCCCTTTCCAGATCCATGTGGAGCTGTAATGACGTTGCTTCCCTGCTCCCAGAAGTTACTGATTTCTCAGCTGAGTAATTGAAGACCTGAGCACTTACACTTTGCTATGATGAAATGAGTTTGCTTAAATCCCCCAGGCTGAGGGGGTGCTGATTTCCGACTGAGGTGAGGTAGCTAACAGCTGTGGCCAGTAGCTTTTAAACAGCTGTCACTTGATTGCTTATAATTGCCTAATTATAGTTTGAGTCAATTAAAAAAATATATTTAAACTGTCATTAACTCATGTTGGAGTTGCTGCCTTCTAAATAAACTTTTTTAAATAACAAAAAAAACCCCCACCAAAACCAAACCCACATTCCTTTTGTTCTCAAACATAGCTAAATCTGTTTCCATAAATTGCAATATTGTACATTAAGTCAGAGCAAAAAGTGCTAAAACGTGGAAAACGCTGGCATCCAGAACCAAGATCGTGGAGCAGCTTCTCTTTCATTTGTTTCATCAAAAATTGGCAAGTGTATGAAAGAAAATATTTATCTTTTTTGTTTGCGATTCCAAGGATCCCCTTGCCTACTCCTGCGGACTTTTTCATCATTTTTGCTGTCAGTCATCAAGGCTGTGACTTTATGAGCCTTTGGTACCTGACTAGTTGCAGAGGTTGTTTTGTTTCTCCTTTCTAGGGGCCTCTGACTCAGGAGCCTCCAGCTTTGATGTGTCAGTGCTAGGAGAAAGCCTAAACTTAAACAGCAGTTTTGCCATGTTTTTGTCCAGAGGCACCCTGACAGCTCAGAGGCTCCTCTGCTTATTTGCTACGTACTGACCTGCCCTAAAACCTAGATGTTTGGTTTATGTCACCATTGGTAAAATAAATCCACACATGTTTATCCAATACAATCTTGTTATACTTTAATAATAATTTCAGCTTTCCCAGTGTCCTCAAGACTGTTGATACTGTGGAAAGGCACTGATATGACATGGTGAGGTGGTAAGAATTACACTGTAAGAAAACCCCGTAAACATATAAAAACTGTCATTTGTACGACACACAAACTTCATATCCATTGCCTTTTGTAGGTGAAGGCTTGGGTTGTGCAGTTATACTCCCTGAAGAATGTTTGTGTCATTATTTAAATATGTGTATATATGCATATGTATATATTTGCGTGTATAAATGCAGCCTTTTGCCTTGGAGCGTACTTTGAGATGACAACAGCTGCGAAGGTCTAAAAAAACATGTAAGCCGTAGAATTCAACTCTTTCGTAATTGTGAATTCAAGTGGCATCTCCGAAAGGCTGTTAGCTCATGGTTGCTGAGAAGTCCTGGATCAATCACTGCTATCAGCAGCAGAGCAGTCCAGGTTGAGGAGGTTTTCTGTTTCTGCTGCCTGCGTGGCAGAGGCAGATGTGGGAGCAAGGAGTGAGAAAGAACAGCTGAGGACCTCGGTGGCTTTCTCTGGGGCCAGACAAAGTCTGTGATGGGAAGAGAATAGACCATACTAAGGAGGATTGGGTTGGGAAGGGGAACGGTGGTACCTGAAATACAAGGACATGTTTAGGTTGGTATTTTGCCTCTGTGATAAAAATAGGAAGGGTGGAGGTTGCCCAGAGCTGGACACATCCTGTGAACCCAACAGACACATTACTGGGCTGCATCCCACAATACATATCTTTGAAGTAATGCATGTCAAACTGGACAGTAATCGAGGGAAAATTACCATTTACTGGGGATTTAAAAGATGTGACATTTATTAATATGCAAGGCTGATGCTGTAGCAAGTACAGTTCCATGGAAAATTGAGTGAATCACTGTAACTGTTAATGGGTTTCTGAGGAATCTCCTCTACACCTGGTAAGAACCTTTCTTTTATTAGTTTGAGACCATCAGAACAGTTTATCTGCCCTGTGGGGGTTATTAACATATGCTAAGAACATCAAGATAATATCAGGAACGCAGAATGAGAAATAATAATTTAGGGACTGAAATGTAATGGCCTCAGGGGAACATGTGGACTGGTGACTGGATAGAGTGGTAAACCAAATATTACTGGGGGTTTTCTTTCCAACTATGCCACAAATGGCTTTGTGGCCATTTAACTTCCCTGTGCATGAGTCTATAATGAAAGTATTAATGTTTGTCTATCTTCAACGTGTGTCAAATCTTTGTTAGTGAAAGGCTTTGGGTATTACAGTGTAAGATACTGAAGATTTGCAAGGTTTATCATAGTATCTTAGCCACAAATACCTCCATACACAAAAAGCTAGCATGGGCTTGACCCTGTTTTCTGAATGAAGCAGTGCTTTGTTTTGTTAACATGCTGCCCTTCTTTTATTCAGAAAGATTTTTCCTTACCAAAAGAGTGCTTTTATGAAATTAATATTTATGAATTAGTGTCTTAAATTATATTTATGCCATTCCACCAACCTCATAGTTAAATGAGGATCTGGCAGAAAACATGTCAGTATTGCTTCAGTCTATGTCATTCACTTGGACTACAGGATTTTTCCAACAGGGAATAATATCCCTGACTGTGTGCACACCAAGGATCTTTCTTGAGCTCTTCATGTGTTGCTTTAGTATAGTAACCACGTGGAGGATCAAAACAAAGGGATTACAGGAAGAGAGGGATTTGAAGGTTGATGTCATATCTATTCACACATGTATAAAAAGCCTGCATTGCTGCTAAATTCTTAGGGCTATTTTTACAGATAAATCATGGGCTATACGTAAGCAAGTTGACCGATAATATTTCTGGCAAGAACAAAAAAGTGAGTGTAACTGTGATTTTAACTGCAATGGATTGATATCTATTAGTTTCCTTCATACTATAGCAAAAAAAATGGCATCTGTGAAGAGCAGTTAAGAAAACAAAGTAATTTGGATACACAGACATAATAAAAGAGAAGACTAATCTCTTCACATTTGAAAGAAATTCTTAAAAGTGACAATGGAAACATTTAGTGAAAGGGCATAGTATTAGTGTGATTGTAAATGTAGTGACTGGTTGTAACCAAACTCGGGTTTAAAAGCTCCTTGTTTTTGCAATTAGCTGTGAAAAAACACAGTGAGGGGAAGGAAATCATGTCTGGACCTTCTTCTGTAGGTGGGTATCTGGGTTTTCTTTCTATGAAGCGGTTAAGAACAGAGGATTTGTCATTTCTTTGTCTTCTCATTCAAAGTTTCTCCCTTTATAGCTGTGTAATTTAAGAGAGAACAAAATAGATACTAAAGATTGCGTAAGATACTAAAAACTTCTTAACCAGTTCAGAAATGAAAGATTTAAGCTCTGTGTTTTCCACTGAGTTTTGGAAGCCACTACAAAAAAGAATTAAGAACATCCGATGTCTGTCCCACAGAAAATGTGGGAGCAAACTCCATTTCTTGCCACCACATTGACATAAAAAGTAACCCAGCGTTTCAATAATAGGTCATGACAGTATGAAACTGTTGTCACAGAGGCCAGATGCAGTTTTTGAGCAGAATTTAGGACGCCCACTGACTTTACTTGTTTGAAAGCTGAGTATTGATTTACACTTATTCTGTCTCACAAGAAAACACAACAGACTTCCAAACTTACTAATCAGCTGAAAAATGAAAACATAAACTTATAGTTTAGATATGCTTTTTAAATTCCCTCTTTTGTTATTGCCTGACATTGTAAGAGTGTTGCTATTCCTGTCCTGATTTTTTGGGATATGCTCTTAATACCAGTATGACAGAGACCAGCTGAGTATATATGGATGGATACCTAATAGAAGTGAAGAGCTGAAGAATCTTTATTTAAGAATCTGTTGCCTTTACAATTCTGAATGTTTTTTGCCCATCTTTTTATTTAAAAGTCAGAAATTCAAAGCCTTTGGTAAGGGATATACTGTTAGCTAAACAAAGTGTAGGGTTGGCTGAAGTCCAGATGCCTCCATGGCTGTTGTATCCTCTCCTGGTCCCTTACAGCATCCACCTGCTGCTGAAAACCAGAGCTTTTAGTTTCTGAGTTAAATCTTTGCTCTTCTTTACTGGGTCAGTTTGGAAATGTAATTTAACATAATGAGTCACAAGCTCAGTTTCATCACATGAAGATCAGGCAAAACCAGCCATCAATTACGCCAAGGGATTTTGTCCCACTCATCTCTCCAGCTCCCCAGCTCGTTTCCTCGTTTCAGTCAGGGTAAGTCACCTTACGGCGGAGATCTAACATTTGGGCACGACTAGTTCCTTTGTTCTCTTCGTTATAGGCCTGCTTGGTGCTTCGATTTAAAATAAATTTGTAAATGTCAGCTGAGCCGTGCACCGCTCTGTTGCGTCTGTTTGATAATACCTGCAGGGCGAAGGCTGGAGCAGCGTGCCAGAGCCGCAGGTCCCGCCAAAGGATCAGCTTCTGCTTCGGTGGAGCTATTAATCTCTTGGCAGTAGAGAAGTGCGGTCCTGCTCACTATCAGAGAGAGGATCCTGGTGCTTTATCGCACGTGGGTCCAGAGGAGAGGAGGTGTTGGTACGCTGTTGGAGTCAGCGTGGTGAAAACATCAAAGCGGGGGCATTGCGGAATGCATCCAGGACCTGCAGGCATCTTGTTTTCATCACACATTTCAGAAACACAAATTAATAACTTTTTTTTTTTTTTTGCATTGCTTAAGAGGGAAATTATATAACCTTTCTCTGCAATTGTAAATCTCCAAGCATGGCCTAGGTTACACAAGCTAAATGGCCTTCTTAAGGTCTATGTCCTTGACAGTGTACTTGCAGTGCTGTTGTTGATTTAAGCACTTGTGTTTGTCCTGTTTTACAAATGCAAATATTTTCTCAGGTATTTAAAAGCCACATCCCTCTTTTATGTAAAATATATCCATCCTTCACCCTTCTAGTTATACAAAATAAAGCCTTTAAAAAAATTCAGCTTGAGCAGAGCAGCAAAAAATAAATAAATCACATATCCAATAATATATTGCACAAAGAGCCTCTTAGCTGAATAAATACATCCATAACATTTTTACAGATCATTGCTGCATCAAACCCCTCACTGGTACTCTGCCTTTTCTCTCTCCAGATTCCCACAGAATTTAATAAAATATCAATAGACTTGACATAAAGACCAGAATTCTTTGTGTTTGGGAAATGACACTGGCAAAATTAATGGACCCCAAGAATATGATCATGAGCGTATGTGGGTTTGATCTCCAGCCCCAGAATTGTCCTGGTTTCTGGACGGTGTCTAGCATGGGATGGGTTCCTGAGCAGGAGCGTGCAGTACCCTAGATCTTCCCTGGTGTGCTGAGCGGTTAGTGCAAACAAGTGCTGTGTTGTGTGGATGCAGGGATGAAGAAGGTATTCAAGCTACATAACAGACCTCTGCGGATGCTTTTCAGTTGCTGCAATTCAGACGAACAGGCCAAATCAATGTAACATACTGTATGGAGATGGCTGGCGTGTTGCTCTGAAAATAAAATCTGTAGCTTTTAAGTACAAATTATTCTGTGCAATGTGAATTGTACATGCCAGGTCTTGTTTTAAAGCCACAGCCTGAAAGCATAGCAGCAGGAAAGGAATTAGAATATCCTCTTTCATCTTAGCTTTGAAGTCTAAACAACAATTTAAATATCTGTTATTGATTTGCTACAGAAACATTGGAACACCCAGCAAATGTTTTTATTCCACTTTAGCTGGAAATGCTGATATTTGCCCAGTTGACTCATAGTTCCATGTATGCAAAAGTCTAAGCCAGTGGTATGAATAAAAAATAATAGCAAAGTCATAAAATCAATTTACGGCAACACTGGCCATGTTCTGTTTCACTTCCTGAGAATACACGCAAGGAATTGGTGATTTACTAATCAAACATTTCACCTTTAAAATGAGCTTGAAATAAAAGCCAAATATATCATTTTTACTAAAAAAAAGAATACATGCTCTAATTATCTTTCTCTTTAACTCCCCAGAAGTAAGTGTTGTCTCCACATTGTCTAGGAAATGGGATGCAGAGATGCTGTTGCCCATGTTGCCTCCAGATGCTGCTTGGTTTTGGCACTTTGGGATTAGACGGGGCTGCTTTGGAGGTGCAAGCTGGGACTTCCACACCATGTGCCACTGCATCACATAAATGTCCCTGCTTGGACCGGCGCCGGTTTGGGTGCGAACTCTGCGTTGCGTGGCTTTGTGTGGTTCACAGCGAAGCATGGACTCTCTCTGTCTTCCTCTCCATTCGCCTCTTCTCCTGGGGCCAGCCCGGCCACCCTGCAGAGCCAGGTAGGGGCAGTTGGGAGTTGCCTCCATCTCCTACCCCTTCCCGGCTCCATGGGCCCGTGCGAACGTTGGACCAGTTGCACCAGCGCACCTGGTCCACTGGGTGCCCAGTGTCCGGGCTGAGGCTGGGCGCAGCAGGTGACAAGGACGCATTTTCCCCGCGCCCTCGGTTTTCACTGCGCTGAGCCTCAGTCCCCGTCCGCGCTGCCATAGGCACGGGGCTGGCGAGGGAAGGGAAAGCATCATTGGGGAGGAGGCGTTTTTCCCTATCCTGTCCTTTTTTTTGCACTGTTTTTGCTTTGTGTAATGGGAAGGCAGCTTGTGGCATGCCAGGACACTCGACCGGCTCTCGGCGTGCTGGCTGAAAACCTCTGCTCTGCTCAGTGCCTTGTCAGACGTCGCGTGGCTGCGTGTTTGGAGAGGGCCCACCGCAACGATGTCCTCGTCTTGATTACACCTCTGGTGTCAGTGTGATGCCGACATCCCATCTGCTGCCAGGGATTTACCGACGGAGATGAAGAGGAGCGACAGCTTTTGGGGTGGCACAGCCCAGCAGCGCTGCTGCAGCCGCCGTGGCAGCTCTGGCCGGGCTCTGCCGGCCTCCGGCGGAGAGAAAGACCCGCGTCGGTGCGCCCGTGTTTCTTTTTCCCCAGTTTAATGAGCTTGTGACCCCTTACAGAGATGCTGCCGTTGTAATGGGTGCTTTTCGCGGTGGCACATGTAGCTTTTGGCACCGCGTGGGCAAGCACGGCTGTGCATATGGAGTATCAGACACATTTGCTTTCTCCTGTTGTGCTCCATTAGGATAAAAAAAAACAACCAAGGAGCGCTTTGATAATTCTTACATAAAAAGCAGATACCTACAGTTGGTAGCTCATGAGTCTAAATTAACTCTGTGGTAAGACTCGACTGTTCCGAGAAGGGGTCTCGCCGAGGCAGATAGGGCCGGCTCCTTTAGAAACTCCGTCCGCGCCGCAGCGCTGCGACCCGCTGCCAGCACCGGCTGATAAACACATCAGCTTCTGGCAGGGGAGCGAGAGGGGGTACGGTTTGAACCATGGACTAGTTTTAACAAAACTGCATCTTTTTTTCTTACTCCTACTCTTTGTACCGTGGTATTGTCATTATATGGAATGGGATTTTTGACCTATTACTTGCCGTGCCTATATTCAGCAAAAAGGAAGAAATGAAGTGATGTGACCGCAACTTCTGTGCAGCTGAGGCCAAATGCAGTATGGCCAGGAGTCTCTTACATCTGTGGTGAAAGAACAAAATTTAGCAAAACATTTTAGAGCGTTCGCAGAAATCTGCAGTTAGGGTACAAAATTCTGCCAGTCAGACTCTTGAAAAATCAGTAGCAAGGTATGCACTCATTTTTTTACAGAGAAGGTTACAATTTTCTTACAGTAACAAAATTAGCATTAAGAGCTGGCTTCATGCAGACATTTATATGCTGGCATGAGTCATGAACTTGAAAAGGAGTCTGCCTAGGTAATTAATTTTCTCTGCGTTATTGCAGATCTTGTTATTTGCTCATGTATTCTTTTAAAGGATCGGTTTAAAATTTATTTTAACCATAAGACTTTAGGCTGAATTGAATTTTAATAGTACTCTTCAGCATGGCTTCCAATACAGGAGATGGTGGAAATTCAGTTTTAAATTCATCAGTCTTGTGTTTTAACACTTGCCTGGCATTCAGTGGATCTGCCACAGAAGACCAACCCATGTGTGTGCACTTTTGCAAGTTGTTCCCTGCTTCAGCTATCACCTTTAAAATGGGGCTAATTATATTCATTGTAGAAATGTCCCGGGAGTTGAAGGTCGTCGTGAAGAAGCCTGGTTTCATGATGGCAGAGATTCCCTGAGCAGTGATCTGAAATGTCGCATGTCACAAAGCTGCGATCTTGCAGGGATGGTTGAAATGCCATCGTACACGTGTGGAGAGAGCTGAGTCATTTACCTTGTTCTTCTCAGGCTGTGGCAGTAAGGAAAACACGCGCAGGCTGGTACCAGCGCTAACGCTCATAGCAACCACCTATTTGCTTCAGACTGACGTCCCTCTGGAAATCTCAGCTAGGGACACTCCTTGAAGTGCTGGAGCTGACCTGAATCTAAGACAGCACTGCGGAGCCCTCTTCTCTCCACCCTCATTATTGCTTTTCTTGCCGGTACTGACAGGTAAAAGAGAAGAGGTTCAAAATACGGGGCAGAATTAATTGGATCTCACAAGCGCCACTTCATCAGGCGGTGTCCAGCTGATGCCGACAGTAACCTGAACGCTGCTGACAGGCCAATAGATAAACACAGCCCATGCACATGAGGCAAATGAGAAGTTAGTTTGCATCCCCGCGAACCTCTCTTCTTGACCTGTGTTTTGGTGCGGTCTAGTTGCCCATCTAATTGTGCTGGCGCAAAGCTTCTGAAGGTTTTCAGTAGCACTGCCTTATTACTACAGGTGCAAAACGGCGTCCGCAAATAGGCAGCGGATTCAAAAATGTGCTCTGTGCTGCTGAGCACGTCACTGATGTACTTACCATGTGAAGCCTCAAGAGTACAACACTGAAATTTTGGGATGTAAGAAGAAACACAGCATGCTAGATTTATGGATTCTTGTGCAAACTATGGCACCAGTGAATAAAAAAAAAAAACACGTCTACAAGAAAAATGCTTATATTAGCAAATTCATCCTTCCGAAAATACATGCTTTAGAGTCCTGAGAGTTGCTGTCTTGGGAGAGTGCTTTTTATTAAACATATTTGTAATGCATGAATGCATATTTTAATGACGTATTTTGGACACCAGGTATTTATCTCTTGGGAAAATAAGTTATTTTTTTAGCTTACTGAACTCTTGAGTGATCTATTAGTTGCCATCCATAGATAAATAGATTCTAAAATGATGATTAATATAGTTTACAAATGCTACTGTGAGAGTCAGTTTGGAACAGCTTGAATACCTAATGTGATAAGAAACTGCAATCGGTTGCATGATAATGTAATGTTTTTCTTAAGTTCGTGCTGCATAACTTTTCTGGAACTTGCTTTCCTTCAGGGAAAAAACAGGTAGTTTCTGTCTAATACTGCTTTGGCAACAAGAAGACATCAAACTAATCAAACCCTTTGGTTTACGTTGGATTTGTTACCATCAAGCCTCGTTTTACACAAGAAAAAGGTTTGTTTTGGGAGAGAGTTCTGGAAAAAATCTAAGAGACAGAAGCGCCAAAAGTCAGCAGTACTTGTGCTTCCATACGGGGCATGTGCTTCTCCCGCCTGCACTGGGTTTGGGATGGTCCTACTGGAGTAGACCCATTCCATTTGACCATGTCTTGTGGACATCAAAGGCACAGGCGTTCACCAGCTCCCCGAGACATCCCAGATGAGCACACTAAATCGTTATATGCAAATTTGCTTTCCAGCCTGGTCTGCTTCTGAAGGCACTGCTGCTGGAAAAGGCCTCTGGGTAAGTGGCTTGGGTTGTTAAGGAACACCATCTTGAGAGCAGTATGCTCAGAAAAAGGCCTAGAAAAAAACCTATCCGAGCCAATATATGGCTCAGTTGCCAAAGTATGCAGCAAAACCAAGTTAAATAAACTTTGTAATCTGTTTCTACTGCTGATTGATAGCTGCTCACTAGGTGTTGTAATTTTGTCCTTCTCCTTGGGTTTACTCTTTTCCTTTTTTGAGAACTCATTTTTCAGTATCTTTCTTCACCTTAAACATAACAGGTCTGAAAAGAGAAGTCCATGGTGTCCCTTACTTTCCTCAGTGTCTAGCTGTTGAAGAAAGGCAGACTTGTGAAACCATCTGGTCAATCTTCCTGGGCAAAAGCCAGACTTCTGTCTGGTCTCACCTGCGGTTACTGTCCTCCTCACAGGCTTAGTGTAAGAATATGGTCTCTGTCCCCTCCGTATTAGCTTCAATACCTGACAGAGATGAACATGCAGGAGAACAGCAGGATGATTAAATGTTCCCAGTACTGTGTTGCCAATGGGCTATCTTCGATGATGTCCACCTCTCTATCCACCAGATACCTGTTGGGGAAAATACTGTGTGCTCTCTAGCTGCAAAGGCTTAGTGCTGAACCCGCTTGAAATTGCAAATCCTCTTTCATCTTGGAAATGAAACTGGTGGCATTTTTTCTGAGCCTGTTTCTTTTTTCTTTTTTTTTTCCTTCAAGGGTAGAGCCTTTTTCTCCAAAGCCCAGGGTGAAAACAGGCAGTAGCTGAAGGTTGAGGAAAATTCCCACTGTTTAAAACAGTGCTTAAATGTTCTTTCAGGACAGAAGAAATGAATTGCATTTTGTTAAAACATCTTAAACCTGGTGGGAATACAGTCTGATTCCTGGCAACTGTGCTTCTCTCTCAAGCTATCATTTTTAGAGGCTCACCCTTTTTCTGAAATACTTTCTAGGCTAGACACTAATTCCTCTGCTGACTTCTATTTATCTATCTCACTTATTTATTTTCCCTTCCTTTGCTCTGGAGGAAGGGAGTGTCCATTTCAGGTTCTGGTTGCTTTTTCAGTAAACGATGAATTTATGCTGTTTGCGCAGCACCTGGCAGAGAGCGGTCTCTGCTCACGCCTAGGACTCTCCGGTGGTACAGCCGCGCGAAAGGAATCGCGCTGCTCTGGGAATATCGCCAGTGCAAGGCATCGGGGGAAGCCGGGGGCTCCCTGCCTTTCCAGGTCTCTCTGGCTTCCAGGCAGCGTTGGGGAAGTGATCCTGAGTTACAGTCATTCTCCATCACAAGACGGGAGGAGGAGGAGGAGGCACTGGGAGGGGTGGGTTCCCCTGTGAAGACTGGGGAGAGGTGGGAGCGGGCTGCGGGGAAGGACCACGCACGGGCACTGGGTTTGGGGGGGGACCAGCAGCCGCACAGACATCTCCCACCTGGTCTTGGGCTCGAGGTCCCTCTTAAAGTTAAACAAAATCAGCGTTCCGGAGGCTGCGTCTTGGTATATGGCCGCTGTTGTGTCAGCCTGCTCGGTAAATGCTTTGGGGTAGCTTGAATATGAAAAGCGTGAAGAGAAGATTCCTTTTACTGTATGGTATTTTAGGGAAAGCCAGAATGGTTTCCAAAGGTAGTCAGGCAGGGAAAGAATTGCCAATAAAGAAAATTTTGCTTCCAGCTTAGAGGGAAAATTTGCATTGCCCATATATATATGGAGATATATATGTATGGCAATGAATTCCTTTTGTAATACAAAGGTTTTGTTTGTTCATCACGCTTTGGTGTCTAACCAACAGCTTTTATTTTAACAACAGAATCGCTCTAAGACATCCACTGAAGTATTGGTCATTTTTGATGGCTGTCTTCTTGCCTCCCAAATGCATCTAGAACCATTCATGGCATCAGTTTGGCAAGAACAAGTTTTGTTTGAGGAGCAGTTTTGAAATCTCTTGAGCTTTTTTGTCTCCAAGTACAGCAGTTTATACTGCAGTTCTGCAGCACATCCATCCTCAGTACTAGCTAGAGGAGAGAGTAAAAATTTCAGTTTAATACAGTTTTGTGGAGCGACCTTTGATGCATGGGCACATTGAATGGAGAGGACAGAAACAAAATGTCATGAATGATGTGGCAGAGTTTTGGCTAAGTCGGAGTTGAATCTTGGGTTGTTTGGTCTCATTTCTCAACTCCATCCTTCTCTTCTTTGGAAGTTACGTTAAAAACCTCTCACCTTCCTGCGCTTGCTTTCTCTTCAAAAGGCTATGTGAAGAACTCTGCGTGATGCCAAAAGCAATATTAGTTTTTGGAATCAGCTTTCAGGATGTGCTGAAAGTTGTGTAATCAGCACCTTACCTCTCAGAAAGACTGGGTGCTTTACCCTCCGACATCTCACAGGCGTGCAGGGCCTGGGAAAGTTGTTTTTTTCGGAGAGACCTGACTAGGGAACTAAATGGTCTGGAAGCGTATCAGAAGTTTCTCCACCCCGGGTTCAAAGCTAGGCCCATCTTGACATCAGACTCTTTCTCCAGGCTACAACAATATTTTGGGGAAGTGAAAAGGAGTCCAAAGAAACTTTAAAAAATCAGAGTAACTAGAAGAATACAGTAAAAAAATGCTAAAGAAGGTTATGGTTTTTGTTAAAACATAAGGCAAAAGCAGTAATAGCACAGTGATAAGCACCAAAAAAGAAGCATGCACAAGTAGGGGAGTGAACTGTTGGCAGTCCTGCGTAGTCCACAGGAGAGCTGTGATTCCAGACAGGGGCTTCCAGGTGATCAGAAACCATGTTTTGTGCTCTCAGCTTCAAAACCATGTTCCCTCTAGAGACTACAACACTGCTGGCCTAAAATAAACGTGCATTCAGAAAGTCCCTTAACATGACCTTGTCGTGTTTTTACCCACATTTGGTGATTTGAAGCAGGAGTGAGTTACCATAACGCCCTGCCTGAGAGTGTACGGTGGTGCAATTTCAATTTACTCAAAGTATTGGACAGAAACTGGGGGGGTCTAGAAGTTGCTCCAGATGTTGTTCAGCTTTCCCTGCTGCAGGCGCTGCACCTTGCATCTGAGCAGCAAATGGATGGTGGACGTCTGTACCCTCTCCATCGCCTCAGTACAGGTGAACTGGGGCTCTGACTCTCAGAGATGTGGTTTCTTTTTAGATGGTTTAAATAATATTTGATTTTCGATGATATTTATGAAGCATCTTGAAGTCCACATTAAGATAGATCATTCAGGACTGTGCATGTGTAAGCAACTTGTCTCTCCTTTTCAGCAGCTGCCTAAGCAAGTTTTGCGATTAAACGTTGTATGTTTTGGACTGTGGTTCCACAGCGCGAGTGGTTTGGCAGCAGCGCTGGACGAATGAGTTCCCGCCCCTGGCGCTGCGCTTAAGGTGGTATAAACTGGTGTAGAAGTGGGGTTTGCTGTTGATACAGCTGGGAGCCAGTTCTTGGGCGTCAAGAAGTCCTTAACCCCGGTATTGCCACTGGCCCACGGGGCTTATGAATTGCTGAATGCCTTTTACAATGTGATATGCATAGCAGAATAATTACTAAGTGGCCAGACGTGACTCGGAAACAGCTTTTTGTTCAACGAAGAATCCTCCTCCCGTTGCATGGTTGCTCAGAAGAGGCTACTGGGGCCGGGGCACTGGGCCACGCTCCCCAGAGAATGAGCTGGGCCTTGGTGGGACAAGCAGGAAACCAGTACTGGTGCTGAGAGACACCCAGCTGGAACCATTCCCCGCTCCCGGCCCCCGGAGCTCACACCAAGCCAATGTTTGCGCAGGGCTCTAATGAGGAAAAGCAGTGTATTGTTCATTACTCATAATAACAAACTCCTGAGTCTCCAGATAAGCAAAACACTTCAGAATAAGCTAGACCTGGAGATTTGGACCACAGCGTCCTGAAGGGAGAAGCAGAGCCATTCAGATGATATGATAAGGGCAATACCCACATGTGTTTCTGCTGAGATCTCCTCTTGGTAAATGGTTGAGTAAACAACCCAGGGAGCTGCTGGCCAGTTTGTCTCACTTCAATAGCTAGCATAGCGAAACGCAAATAAAGAGATTATTCTCTAAACGGTCAGATGGTAACAGGTTGATATACTGTGGGGAGCATGGATTTTTAGAAAACAGAGCATGCTTTGCAAAGCTTGTGTATTTTTGAAGCAATCATAAGCTTTTTCATAAGGTAGTTGATGTGAAATTCAGGGCTGGTATCATCAAATTGAAACCAAGTTTAGGAATTAATGAAGACGTTTTGCAAATACCTTTGTGTCAAGGGTAAACCTGTAGTTAATTTTGTTTGTATTTTGCTTTCATGAGTGATCTGGAATTTTAAACTAGATGGTTATTGCAGTTTGTGGAAGGTTACAGTTTTGGAGCACTGAAACTGCCAAAGGCTGTGGAGAGTTCTAGCAAACCCTGTGACTTCCAAGAGGAAATTCAATGTCATAAAGTTGTGTCAATGAGAGGAAAAAATCCCAAGCCAAACTTTTATCAATCAAAACCCAGAGAAAAAAAGGTTGTATAGTTAACAGTGGGGAAGAGGATCTGGGCATTAATAGATAACAAATTAAACACACCACAGTGTAATTTGCAAAAAGGCAAAGACTGTTCTGGGCAAGGTTCCTAATGTTTCTGCTACATCTGATCCAGGATTACCTCCAGTTCTTCCCTATAGGGGCTTAGTTTTATATTCTCCTCAGACTTTTACATAAAGCTTGCAGAATCATGAAGCACAATTTACAGATAATGTATGTTAAAGTAATTACATGTTTTAGTTTCAAGTTGTATACGGGGAGCGGGGGAGTTGGGAGTTATTGGATTATTACAGGTCACAGTAATGGTTCTGAGCTGTATTTATCTTTTGTTTTCCTTTTAAGTCCTCAAGTGATCACTTCTCTCTGAACAATGTAGGCAACACCAGGAATACTCCATGGAAGAACAGAGAACAAATAAAGAGCCTCTTCAGTGAACAAATGATAAGGGTAGCCCAAAAAGTTAGGAAAAACGACTTTAGACTTAAGGCCAGCTTTCATGAGAAGGCAGGTAGAGTTGGAAATAAACAGTGTAAGAGGAGGGCCAGGAATACTTTAAAATTATTTTAAAACATAATGTTGGTATTTTTATAAGTAGTAACAGAAAGAAAAGAATTACTGCAGGTGATGAAAGAAACAAGCCAACAGAAAAAGGGTGACTCAAACTATGTATTAGGGAAAATATGTAAGACTGGTCAGAAAAAAGGAAGTATTTGCATCACCCATGGAGTTTGGTGTGCTCAAAACAAGCTTAGCACTCAGAGTGCATCTAAGAAAACATTATTCTGTATGGAAAAAATGGGCTTTATTGAAATACAATATTGTCTCAAAAAGTGCTTGCCACCCTCAAAAAAATAACTTTTTGTCAGGAGATTCCCTTAAATTAAAAAAAAAAACAAAACTAAATGGTGAGATTTTCTACTGGTAATTTACACGAGGGGCAGGAACAGAAGCAAAATTTTGTGTGAAGGTAAAGGTTTTTCCAGCCAGCTCCCTGTCTTGCTTTGCTTGGGTGAGCAAGACGTGTCTGTGTAGTGATGCTGAGCCTTGGAGAGGTGGAGATCCCAGCCGTGGGGCTGTCAGAAAACCAGGCACCCGAGAGGGCAGAATACCTCACCCTCTGAGCTTCCATCGTCCCCTGCTGCAGGGATGCTCGGGACCAAACAGCGATGTTAAAGCCGTCCCCAACCGTGGCAGCAAGAGGGAAGAGAACACCCAGGAGCCCTGGTCCCTGCGGGGTGCCTCCCTTCTCCTCCGGAAAGCATCTTTATTCCTGGCCGCTCCGAGATGTGTGGAGGGAGAGCAGTCTCCATCCCCTATGGCTCTTTGAAACTGTTTTCCCTGCAGGAGAGGGAAAGTTCTGCAGTTTTCTGCCTTCGCTTCGCCTCGCTGCCCTGGGCTCCTGGGAAGGGTGGAGGAAAATGTGTCAGTGGAAAACAAGGAGTAAAGCTGTGGAGCGCGTTGTACAGCTTTTCTGAATCCTTAGCGTTTAGGTAGAACAAAAATAGCTTTAAAGAGAAACAGGCAGGCTTGAGTTCAGATTCGCGTCTTCAGCAGAGTGCACGATTACCTGACTTACAAACTCTGCAGTGTGATGGGTTAAGGAAATTCCCTTTTGCTTCTGGACAACGAGCCTGAACAATCTAAATTTAGTGGTCAATTCTAAAATTACCAAACAATTAGGTTTCCTTCCTAGTCCGTGCTCATAAATGGCAGTGGCCAAGACGTGCATGGGTGTTGCATGTCAGAGCAGCAGTAAACGAGCGGGGCTCTCCGGGAGAGCAGGCAGAGCCTTCTGCGACAATTTTGCGAGCACTTGGCAGGCGAGGGAGCGGAGAGGGTGGTGACAGCGGGGGAATGCGGGGACCGCCGGTGGCCTCCGGGGAAGGGCACGGACGAGGCTGTTGCTTTGTGTTAACCTTTCAAAGCAGCGAGCTTTTCTCAAGAGAGCCTATCTGCCTTTTTTGCTAAATATAGGACTGCCTTTCTCCTTCCCGGTCGGTAAGTGTGCTCCGTGGGTTGTGGGTGCCAAAGCCGTCTGCAGACTCTGTCCGTTCTTTTCCTCCTGCCCTCCTCGTGTCTTCTGTGACCAGCTCTGTAACGTGCTCGTAAAAGCTTTGCCACTTCTAATTATCCTGCTGTCGTTCCCCGGCGTGGAGCTTGCTCCAGGGAAGGCGACGTGTCTCAGGGAGGCGGGAAGGTGCCCGGCACAGGGCTCAGGTGGGATTCGGGGCTCAGGTGGGATTCGCAGGCAGCGGGTGATGTTTCTGGTGGGTGGGAATGTCTGTCAAACAACGCTCCACCTGGCTTTGCTTGTCCCCATCACTGATAAATTCAAATGAAAGTCAGGAGGGCCATGCCTTGTTCTCGTAACGGGTGTGTCTGTACATCAAAGGACCGTGTTTCACCTCCATGCATTAACACAGGTATTTCTGAGCCTCCACACCAATCCTCTGGCCCCAAGTTCAGGAAAGCATCCCTCTTCAAGGGGACTCTCGAGCACCTGCTTTCATATGCAGATCTGTTTTTATGGCATCCTCCTTTCTAGAGTCAAAGGCAGGTTAATGTCCCGTGGAATTGGGGCTTGGGTGAACAGCACTACTGAAACCTGTGACTACATCTCTTCCAGCTTAGGGAGACCTAAAGGCCTCTTCTGCAGAGAAACGTCATCCATCTAAACCTGAACCTTCACGCAAAAGCTTAAGCTAATAGATCAGGTGAAGTTTAAATTGAATATGAAATCTAAAATGCATTCATTTAAAATTAATATTTCTTTTTAATATTTATTCCTATTTATTTTTTGAGTAAAAAATGTCATCTTTACCGATTTCATCTGGTCCAAAAGCAACTGTCTTTGCAGCCATTGTATTTTTCCTGCTCTACGTTTCTTTTTGAAAGCATTCAGCTTCATGGATCTCTTTTTTCCTCCCCTTTTCAGGCTTTATTTTGTGAGCAACTCTTTATAGAGGAGTTCAGCATTCGTAGACCTTTGCTAGTGGCATGGTGAGAGTGCTAGTGATAGCACTGCTTTTTCCCCTAAGGGACTCATTGGTTATAGATGAGGTGCCAAACTCCTGTGAGATGTAGGTACACCAGTATCAGAACTGGCATACTGGCTGAGATGAAGAGGATCCCTAACACCATAATGCTGTTTCCTATGGTAGACAGGAATGATGATTAAAGAAAGTGTAGAAGACAATAGAATAATTAAGAACTAAGTGCAAGATATAAGGTATGTTTTCCCATTATTGATGGTTGGTGATTTACGGTCTTCCTGAACTAGACAATAATCTGAGCAATTTTGTTTAATAGCCACTGATGGCTGGGAACTTGTCTATTTAGTTTTCAAACCCATTTTCACTCCTGGCTCTCACAGTCGTGACAGTGAATTCCACAGTGGAGTTATGTACGGCACAGAAAAATACTTCCTAATGCTGATAGGGCCTGTCCTTTTGTAGAAAGGGAAAACAACAGGTAAGGTAACCTCTTTTAGGAGTAATAAGCCCTGAATATGCAGGGGTTTAGGAGAGGGAATGTACAATTGCACAAAATGTTTAATTACTCCAGTTTAATTGCAGGCCACTTTTGAAAGGCAACCCGTAGTCATCCATTCCTTCCGCTTCCCCTGCACCAGGTATAGCAGTTGAGCTATGGGCACACCAGCCACCTAAGTTTGAACAGAACATCGTTTATTAACTGCAAGGAGGACGATGGGCTTGTTCCTATTGTGCTTGAGTAGGACGAGCCTCGTAAATGTAGTTCTCTAATCTGTTTCCCTGACCTCACTTGGAAAAAAAAATCCCACCAACTAGGCTACAAATGGTAGCTACAAGTTTTCCTCCTATTATTGCTCTTCAGATCTTAAATTGAGATTTTTCCATTACAACACAAGGCATTAATGTACTGCTGTTTTGTATAATGCACAGTGCTTATCTGCATCTTGGCAGCGCCTTTACGTTCCAGTGCTGTGGGGAAGAAGTAAGAATTTACTTGCAGATGAAGCGACAGACACTGTCAAGTTCATTTAGGTATTTGGACTTAACTTCTGAATTTAAATCAAAAGAACATTGATTCACTTAGTTTCTTTTCCTTTGTATATATCTCATGTTATTTAATTACAGTAATACCAATTTTGCCATAATGGTATTGGTCATTTAATAATGCTCAGCTGAAAATAAATGTGACAATTAAAACATGAAAAGATCCTGAGTCAGCTAAAAAAGCCACAAAGCTCAGACCTTAAAAGATTGGCAGGTTCTCATAGATAGAGATTTATTTCTTATATCTTAATAGAGATTTATTTCTTATATCTATTTACAAAATTTAATCTGATTTTTTAAAACTGAGGCAGGGGAACATCTGAGTTTCCCTTCCCCCACTTAAAAAGTCCGCAAAGCTTTGTTCAGAAAATAAACAGAAAAGGCTCCGAGTAACGCCTGAGCTCCAGAGGAATGCTGTGGTCCAGCTGCAGCCGAGGCTGAGGGACGTCGGTGGCTCCAGTTGTTTGTTTGCTGCAGACACAGAGTGCTCTCCTCCCTTCTGCTGAGAGTTCCCCTGCATTTGTTTTGGTTGGATTCCCACCAAAAATGGTGGAGTGTAGGTCCATGTGCCATGACGGCCCTCGAGCAGCAGAACTGCCACGTTCTTCTTAGCCTCCATCAAGCGGGCACCATGGTTTGGGCTCTGGTACCTCCTGCAGCATTTCTTGTGCTGCACCTGTGGGCACCTCACCGTGCAAAGGGGAACACTCTGCTCGTTGGATGGTATTTCAGAGGTGAATCCAGAGGAATTGGTAAAAGGCCATGATAGAAGGACAGAGGGGGCAATATGGAAGGTTTTCTCGTGTGGAGTTCTGCCATGGTTTTCTGTCCAGTTGAAATAATATGCCTGAGAGATGGCTTCTCCATCTGAGACCCTTAGTTGGACCTGAGGTCACCCTGGAGGTAGCAGATACAGCTTTGATATAGCAGATATAGCACCCAGAGGTGTGTAGCTTTCTCTGCCTTTGGTTCAGGAGCAGTTTTCCACAAGACAGCAGGAAGAATCCCATAGTTACCATTCCCAGGGGTCACTGTGCGATTCACCACACTGCCCTAAGGCTTTGTAAAGAATCACAGGGAAAAAAAATCAAGTTACACTTACATTTAGACAAACATTTAAGCATGCACAGAGCTTTAAAAGTGTGAACAGTCTTTGGACTACAAACATACTCAAAGCTGTGTGAGTAGTTAGCTGCTACCTTGAATCACAGCCATTGTCAGCAGCCTGTGATTAAATAAAGAGGGAGATTTGTATTGCACTTTGGATGTTTCACAACGGTTTTGAATTAAAGTAACACAATACCAAGAGCATTCATTCAGAATTCAGTAGGGTAACTACAGCAGTCTAAAAAACATCCCATTTATCTGAATAATCCAGATAATAGACAGACATATAAAGGCATCATCTTCTGGATCCCTCTAGGCTGATGGAACAGGTCACCGCAACCATCTGTTTTTCACTGGACTGTGCAGGTAGGTCTCAGAGGCACCAATGGACCAGGATGTGTAAAAGCTGGCTGCTTATGGTTCAGGCAAGAAATCAGCCAAATCTTCTCCAACTACCAGTGTAAACCATTCAAGCAAGCCAACATGCTTTTGCTTAAAATGATATAAGGAGCAGCATAAAAATTTTCCTCTCTGTGGACCCATGGGATCAGTAATTTCTGTTAGGACAGTGATGATTCACCCAGGATCACAAGAGAACTTCTTGTGCTGGTACAGCTGGGAGCCTGAGGCAGCAGAAGAGTCTGTCAGGGGTGATTTTCAGCCATAACTTTGGTGGTTTGTGTCTGTTGTTGGAGTGTTCATCTGTAGAACACCACCAGGCTAGGGCACAATCAGCAGCAAAATACTGCTGCCTTCTTTCTCACAAGTACCAACAAAAAGTGAAAACCTATCTTTCCTATCTCAGACAACCTGCCTGTGTCTCTCCTGATGTGAACATTGCTCTCCTTTTCCTTGGAGTCTCTTGTGGGCTTGTCGCCAGTCTCTCCAATCCTCGTGGGACAGTTCAAGTGCCGTAATTCCATCGTAAGGCCAACAGCGGAGTTGTGCGGGCACAGGGACTGATCCGCACCCTTGGCTGTGAGTAGAGCTAAGCCAGCAGGGATTGCTCAGGCAACATCGCTGGGTCGACTGGGTCCCCAGCTGTGTATGCAATTTAGTGCTGTCCCAGAGAGGAGTGGTGGGAGCTGCTGGCTATTGTGTCTTCATCTCGGAGAGCTGCTCCACCAGGCATCGGACCCTGCTCCAAAAGGCCCTTGGGTTGGGGGCATTGGTCACGCGAAGGCTCTTGGTCACCTGAAGGTGGCCATTTCCAGCTAATGATCAAGAAGTTTGGTCATCCCTGTTGTATTGCCATATCAGTTTTGTTGTTCTATATTTGCTAACACTATCTTTTCACACATTCTCTGTCACTGAAAGATTTAGCAAATTTAGTAACAAACCTTTACCTCTAGTGAGTACACTATATCGTAATTTAGTGGAAAAAACCTTAACTGCTTTGCAAATTTCAGCTTAGTACCAATGGTGGATGGAAAGATGTTATAGATGAAACCAGGGGAGGGACATTTTCCCATTTCACTGCCAGGCACACGTATACCTAAAGGGGAAGCTACAGATCCTTTCATTCCTGACTTTGATATCTGTCTTTGAGAACTTCAGTCTGAGTTTTCTGAGTAAACTTTTACATGCCATTTCATTGAAACATCATCTTTAAACTGAGATCTTAAATACGAGATATTGCTTGGGCTATCGAGTTTACAAATTACAGCTTTATGTACACTGAAAATTGGAGAACCCTGTTATTACAGACAGCGTGATATTCTTATAAAGCTGTTATAGATAACCATAGCAATTTTGAATGGAAATGGAAATAAAACCTCTCCATTTGATCCCCTGCATCCACATCAGGACTGCAGCTACATGCATAAAAACTTACACTTCTAAATTGATTTTGCAATACAGCGACTTTCTATGAGACTTGAGTTAAAGTAGACATGTAGGAAAGGGAAGGCACGAGCCCTGCTGGTTGGGAAGAAGGAGAAGGAAATACCTGAAACCCCTGTTTCCTTTTCTCCATCTAGCTGTTTCTAGCTCAGGGACCAGAGCAGCAGACCGTGAAGCAGGGTGGTGAAAGAAATGAAAGAGTTAAAAGTGAGTTTGAGAGAAGCAGGGGCAGTGTAGATCTGTGAAAGGAAAATGCTTCCCAAAATGGATCAAAAATAACAAATACAAAATGTACTGAATGAACTTTTGTTTTTGCTTAAGATTAACTGAAATTTTTTAGAAGAGAAAAAAACACTTTCTCTAACAACACGGACTCTGTGTATATTTACCTGAGGCTTATAGAAATAGCTCGTATGACAAGTCTGGCTCCATAAACTCCACCTAAGAAGCCTGGATCAGCAAAATTCAATCTGGAAGCTGTCTATAAATTTATGAAACCTGTCTGAGGTTTCTAAGTTAACTAATAAAGTCATCTTTTGTTCATAAAAAGATATAACAGTTTTATAAACTAATACTGAAGTCCATGGAAATTAATTTTCAGCACTCAGTGCTTTAGCTAACTTTTGTTTTAATTCTACCAATAAAGAAATGCTAACTCAAGACCAGACACATAAAATGAGGGCTATTTGTAAATATGTTTAATTAATTTTTTGATATCTTTTTGTCTTTCTTTACTCACTGGAGACTTTCAGCAGTTCCATGCTTCGAATAAATCTCAAGTAAGAAGTTAAAGCAAGCAGTCAGCTGCTCTAATGCCTAGCAAATAGTGCTTTTCTGCATGTTTTACTAACAGATGAACAGGCGATCCCATTTATAGAGCATACTACATGTTGACAGAGCGCATTACTTCATTTTGCCGTATTGGCAATTTGAGATCTTAACAAAACAATGCTGAGGTCGCTCTCATTCTGTATTGCCATCCTTGGAATGCAGCTTGGGTTTTCATTAACTCTGTCACTACAAGGTACTGCAGATAGAGGCAGATTTTATGGGGGGGGGTCATAAACATTAGAGAGCAGAAAGTTGTAAACAGCTTAAATTCTTTGTCCTCTGTGGATGAATTCCTTTCCTTAACGCTCTGTTCTCAGCATCTTGTGGACACTTGGTCTAATTGGAAGTGAATGGGTGGATAGCTCGCAAGGGCTTTGATACCTCCCATCTGTTGTGTGGGGAGAAGTGGTCTCAAACTCCTGCAGCCAGTGAATATAAGCTTCAATATAAACAGTAAAAGTTTGGAGATTCAGCCCGGCGCTTGGCTCGCAGCATTCTGGCTCTGCTTAGGAGCACAAATCGTGTACAGGACCACTTCCAAGATTTCCCCTCCATTTTTCAGTCAAGGGAGAAGGACAAAAAGGGGCAAAAGGAGCACAGCTCTGCTTCACTGCTGCATTATTCCTGCTTTCCTCTATGCTGGCTTCATTGAAATCACTGGTATTATCAAGCTAGAGTAAAACTGCAGTGAATCTTTCCGAGGCCTTTTCTGTACATACATTTTTGTGAGTCTTACCAGGACAGTTAAAGCAATACAAGTCACTTGAGAAGAATTTAACTACAAAGGAACTGGGTGACCTTATTGCAGAAGGAAAGCAGGCTTGTGGGGGATTCTTCAGGAATAGCTGTAGTGCTTTCAATTCATAGCTTACCTTTTTCCAAAACAATTGCCTGAGAATAGGCCAGCATTTTTATACAGCCCAGCCTTTCCCAAGCTATTTTGCCCAGGGGGGAATCTTCCCCTCCCAGATTAGCATCAGTGTCATTGCTGGTGCTGAGGCTATGCCACCTCTGGATCCCTGGATCTGGGAGGCTGTGGGCTGTGCCCTGCTTTCACCTTCCTCCCGCCCCTGCAAAGGGAATAGCCCCATTTGGGGATATGCTGGAATAACTGCGTCCAAGCTACAAGGGATTCAGTATATTTACATCAGTAAAGGATCCTGCAGGTTAAAACAGTGCGGCTCTGCAAGAAGAGAAATTGCTTGGACGACGACGATGCATGTGTTACATGAATCGTGCTTTCATGTTCCTGTTGCTTTTTTAAAATCACTTTCTCAACAGTGCTTGCACTCAGGGCTCCAGTTTCCAGGTAACAGGGAGCACCAGACGCCCAAGCGCTGGGTGATTTAGCCTTTCACTGAATGCCACTGGGAAGCAGTTGGGAGCACTAACATATTATAACCCTTCAGTTAAATTCAGCTCTTTTGGCTTGAGGACTAATTTGTGAGAGTGAGATGCCATCTTTACAGCACAGCAGTCATGTCTGGTGCAACTGTCATCATGACTGCTGCAGGGGAGAACAAAAGTGCAATAAATACAGCTTTTGCTGTATGTTTACTGGGCTGTGTTTTCAGCAATGTGTGCTGCTCGGTACAGTTAGTCCATGAATCCTCTTGGGTAAGGTAGTAATCTGTTTTGCCTGGACATAGAAGACAGGCCTTCTTTCAAATCCCTTCCCCAAGGTCCAACCTGTGTGCATTTTGTTTTATATTTTGGGAACACGTGACCGTTGAAACAGGCTGTCCAGCCAGCTGGACAAAAGGTATTTAACATTGTTATTCTTTCCTTTGGTTAGCACAGCTTGTTGTAGGGCTCTGTACCTGGACGTGTCTGCAATAGCAGCTTCTACAGGTGGGCACACATAGTCAGCGTACTCAGCTGGGTCTGGAAATGTATTCAGCAGATCAAACATGGTATCTGCTTTAGACTGACATGTCCCAAACTCTTTTGACTCTATTGTCTATATAGAGTATGTCTTCAATGACTATAATGGGGACCAAGACACCTAACTCATGCATAGACACCACCAGGTAGCTATCTGAATCTGAAGATGAATCCCACCTGGAACACTTGGACATGGTTGCTGTGGTTTTTTTCCCTACCTACTTTACAATGTTTTCCAGCTTACGGTAAGAGTCATCCAGAGCGTTGAAAATTCTGCATTTCCCCATCTCTCCTTTGAGTGCTGAAGTCAGTTCTCTCACGTTCTCTCTCACTTGTCATGACAGGTCAGGGGAACTTTATGCCTGAATCATTAGGTGATTGAAGTTTACTAGAAAACAAATACGCTTTGATGCTTCTGCAGCCTCGAGGTGAAAACAACGATGGACTTATAGCCAGGGAAAATGATGCTCGAATAAAACTCATTACCGCTTGAAGCCCTCAGAACTCCATACAGTGAAATTGTAACCATACACTGTAATTGTAACCATACCTGTTCTTCAGAGCAAAACCAGACCATGAATGTAAATTGCTAGAGCACACTGTAAAAATACTCATTGTTAACTCGGTGGACAGCCATATATACAAGTCTAAAATACCTCGTAAGGAACTCAGTGTGTGAGGTTATTGCATGCAATTCCATTTTATAAATAAAAAAGAAGAAAGGTTTCAAAAGCCATTGATCACAGTAATGATTAGAAATTTGCTGCAGTGGAAAAAGCCAATTTGCTGGCCTTCAAGTATTTCAGTTGCAACTCCTTGAATCTACTTCTAATCAATCCAGGAAAACTATCCCTGGGTTACAGGCAGGCTGCACGGAGACTCTGGGTTTTGACTGTGAGAAAATCCTGCCGGGCTGTCCCACAGCCCAAGGCCCAGGACTGACTCAGAGCGTGTCTCTTTGGTTAAAAGTCCATTGAGTGATCCAAACCAAGATACGGTGATCCTGAAAATGCCGGGTTCCTGAAAATGTGATGCCTGGCGTAACTGCTCTGCGGCGGGCTCGCCGGCCGTAGGGCAGGCTGCCTGCCGCGGCTCGGCATGGCCAGAGATGGCACGGCTCTGCAGCTTGCCAGTGCCAAGACCTCAGGGTGTCAGAGGACTGTGGCAAATCCTAATTCCATAGCAATTCCCAGGCTGGCTTTCTGGCTTCCCAGGCTGCCTGCCCTGGAGCTGAGGTGTACTGGGATGCCTCCCAGGGACTGTCACTCTGAGGGCAGTTTGCATGAGTGCTCCCCGGGGCTCAGAGGAAAGGGAAATTTTTGTCAGGCTCATTGCTAACCAAGCAGACTACTTCATGATTTGCCTTCTTCTGGCTCAAAAAAAGTGTAAGAATTTACAGTTCACAAGAAGTTTTAAAATGTTGGCTTCAGACTCAATCGGATGAAAGTCAAATTTTGAAAAGCAAAGTTCCTTCTCGACTGGAACACTAGCTTTTCAACCAGCTCCAGTGAATACTATGAATAATATTATTATACCATGACTCTTAATTTACAGCTGAAATCCAGAACACAAGAACACAAGGACCATCTGCTTACATGATCCCAAAATTATTGATAACTGCAAAAACATGCCGTTTGTAACCACTTCACGTATAGCCTGAAACCTAGTAAAACCATGACTTCATCTGAAGAGGTTTGTTAACATTATGGATATTATTATTGTTGGTCACAAGAGGCTTGGTCTTGTTCCAGCCTTGAAATAAATACTTTTACACTGCAAAACTGGTTTATGAATTACAACGTTAAATCAAAATGTACAGTAGTCACGTTACTTCTTGGGAGGTTTTATTTTGTAGTTATTACTCTGCACACTAAATGGATTTTAACAATCCTATACTGCCCACGAAACAATTTTGAATAACTTTAGGTTTGTGAAAGAACCCTTACCCTCCTGAATTCTTGTCAAATACCCAGATGGTAAATTTAGATAGAAGCCCATGCTTCTATCCATTGTTGGTAAGCATTCCTCTTTCTAGTCAGAGCGAGCAAATCATGTATTTGTAGCCGATTTGTTTCAAGTTAGTGTTTTTAAAATTTTTTTAATATAGCTGCAATTTCTGTAAAAGTCATATGTAATGAAAGAAAATTGTGCTTCTCTCCCTCTCCAGTTCTCGGAAGACATTTTAGGGAGAAGGATAATTGCTAGTGAGAGCTCAGCCCAGTAATGCAGTTTACAGTGAACGTGAGTTGCAAGGAGATAAACAACGAAGGAAATACATGGAGATCTACCCACTTTCAGGAACTAGAAAAATCTTCCACTGAATTGTTGTGTTCCCAGATGTGTATCATTTACAGAGATGAGACTTCACTGAGATTTTTGGCTTGTATACTTAAGCCCCTTAAGCTGTTTTGAAACTCTAAGCCTGGAAGTTATGTTTGCTTCCATTTTTTTCCTTCCCCCCCCGCCCCGCTTCATTTTTTTTCCCTCATTCCTGTCTGCCTTTTTAGCTTGTTCTGTCAGCAAGGAAAACCAAACATAAAAAAAAAATAATTAGGCCTGAAACTCTGTCATTTATCTTCACACGAAGCAGTGAGTGGTCCCATTTATTTAAATTGCAGCCTTTGAGGACAGAAAAAGATGGCAGGATAACTGGTAGTTTCTTCTGCAGCTTTAAAACCCAAATGAATTCTAGTGACCCACACTAATTTTTGTTGAAAAACTATTCTATGCTATGTGGTAGGGTTATATTTTTGATTTACAAGTTAGTAGTTTAAAGATATTCTAGTGAATTTTCACTCATGCTGGAGATAAGAGACCAATGTGCAAACATAAGGGATGTGAAGTAATTTAACCACCTTCTAAAATACACGTCTTTTAGATTAAATTGCTTTGCCAAGCTGCTGATAACTGATAGTGCAGTAATGTGCATAATCACATACAGAGCATCATTGGCCTATAAATTATACAGTATGTATACAGTGGCCTATAAATTAAAGTGTAGTGATGTATTGGATGAAAAAATTATGAATGTGGTAACTAGAATTAAATCCCTGAGTGAAATTCTGGTGACACACCAGTGCTAACACACTCCTGGATGCGTGCTAACACACTTTCATTAGGGAAAAGGTTTCCCTTGTGATTGTTCCATAGGTTGTCCATTCCTTATACCTACCAAGTGCTTATCAGAAGAGCTGGTTTTGGCCCTGGGGCACGTTGTCTCCAGTCTCACCTTCCCCTGGGGCTGCTTTTGCATGGTACCAGGTGGTTCTCCATCGGGCAGCAGCAGCTCCAGCAGCTCCAGCTGCCCACAGGCAGCGGGCATGGGGAAGAGTGGAGGGGAGGGTCCTCCTCTAGATGCTTACTGATGCCATTCCTAAGAAAAACTACTCCTCCTGCCCCTCCGCACGGCACAGTTTACAGGTTTGAGTTAGTAATCTGGAGCCCAGTTTGCCTTCTCGGGCTTCCCCGAGTTGGGCAGCGCAGGAGCGTTACGTGGGTGCGCACAGGGTGCAGTTCCTCTCGGCGTGTACCACCTGGTGCAAGCACAAGACGGGTGTTTGTGCCTGGGGAACACGGGCGGCTTTGGATCTGCTCCCGAGGAATAAAGCGCTAGCTTCCTCTCCGCTGGTATGAGCAACACTTGGGCGAGTGCTCCTCGAGAGCTGTAATGGTGTCATGCTCTTCTAGTGCGTTAGATCTCCTATAAAGGGGTTTCAGACATCTAGGAAATTACAGGAAATTTTAAAATAGGATTTCTTTTGTCTAAGAAGTTTTATGTCACTGTTGTGAAAAAGCATCTCCACGAGTGAGGTGGCACTTCATTCTTCATGGGCATTGAGTTCTATTTCCTTTAGTTCTGTTACACACTGGTGAGAAACTATCAACATATTTTGACTGGTAGCAAATGAATACTTAAAAAAAAGCTAGTTCTGAACAAAGGATTTTTGCAGTGTATTATTCCTAAATTCTGATTCCTTAGTTTCTGTGTTTTGTTCATAAAGCTTTACATATTTGATTTACTTGTCTGTCATCTTTTCGCTCTCTTCTTTTTGGGAAATAGACTTAAACTGTAACTTGTAATGACCGAAAGAGCATTTGGCCAGAATAAGAGAAGTGCTAATTCCCTGAGGAAGAAGTGTGCTGCCAGTATCACTGTTGGCCCTGGTTCAGCAGCCAGAGAGGCAAGGCTTTCCCAGATTTGGAGTTAGCTCTCTGTGGAAGTTGCATTCATGTGCTGTTAGAAAGGTCAAACAAAACAAGACCTTCATGCTTGCTTGAAGCTTTTTCACCTGAAGATATCGACTATTTTTTCACCCAGTAAGTACGGTAGCCCCTGCTCTCCAGAATGAAAAGGATCAAGACACTGAAACTATTACGGACTTTTCTGAAAGTCAAAGTGAGATTTAAAGGCTGATCCCCTAGCTTGGCTCCCAGGCAGGCTTCCCCTCACTTAGCTGCAGATGCCTGAAGAGCAGACATCTGAACTAATTGTCATGGACTCCCAGTGGAGTGAAGTAGGCACTGCAATTTATGTGACCTATTTTAGATGCCGGCTTGGAATGACATAAATTGTCCGCCAGATGTGTCTGTTTCTTCCCATGGACTAGGGGAGCCTAGGATGATAAGCTAACATGTAGATTGTAGATGTTTACAGTTAGGTGAGACAAATCCATTACTGCCGTAACTGCAAGCTGGCTTCCCTCCCATAACAGGGTGGATTTGGAAACTTTTTCCTACCTCATCTGATGTGACATCAGACAGCTTGAGTCACTAGTTCCAGGAGTCGTGGCAGAGAAGTCAAGTCACTTACTTCTCCCCAATTTCATAATTGTGTGCTGTCTGCAACCGCATAGCTACTTTCCTTTGTTTAAGAGCAATTAGTGTTGAGAAAGCACTCGGTTCATAGAGTAATATTGGAAAAACAAAACCTGGCTTCATTAATGATCAGCACAGTAAAATTCAATTACCTACTCATTGCCCAGCTGCTGTGTTGGAGGCAACTAAATTTTAGCTGAAATGTTGTTCATTCTCCATTGCTGTTGTCAACAACAAATGGTAAATAGGAGAAAAGGAGCGAAGGATTTACTGTAAACTACGTCTGCAGGTGTAAAGCGTACATTACAGCCTCTTAAAGCACTGTAAGGAACAACCACAATGGGAACCATGGAAAGCATTAAAAAAAATGAAGGAAGCAGTACCTCATACAACAGAAACAATTTAAAATGAATTACTGAGAAATTTCCACTTTATATTGTTTTTTTCTTGATTGAGTAGCCTTGGACTACATGTGCAGGAAATTAACTGTTACGCTTTGTATCACCTGTTAAGAGAAGCTGACCTGGAAGGTTTACACTTCCCAAAGTGAGCCGCGTGCATCCCTTGGGTACCTGTTATCAGGTAAATAAAGGAGGAAGGAAATTTGGAAGGAACACCAAGGAGGAGTCATAAATGAATGTGAATAATGAAGGAATGTGTAAGGGGGAAAGGTAGTCAGAACTGCTGTGAAAGCGCCATATGTTAATCCCAGCTGCTAAGTGGCTTAAAAGAGGGGATTGCAAGCAACTGAGTATTACACCTCGGTCAGTTACTGCTCGTTGCAGACCAGGAGTGGGCTCCAAATCCTATGCAATTTGAAGTCAGGTAGACTCCTTTGCCACCATAAATACAGCATAAGCGAGCTTTCTTGTTACAGCCACAGTAACTTGCTTTCAAAATCCAGAAAGCTTTTGTTTTAAGGTCTGGCCTTTGAAAACACCTTTTGTAATTAGCGATTAGTTTTAAATTTTGTTACTAGGTACATAAAAATCTTGAACTGTACTATGAAATTTCTGATAGCTGCAACTTACCAATCCTTTAAGATTTTATAAATGAAGATACTTAAAAAATCTTTTCTCCTTAATTTTCATACTGTGTGGACAGAAAAAAAACGCATCTAGTAAGCCTGCATTGTTCTGGGTTGACACCCCCCCCAACCTGTAAGTTTTTGCCCATAACTCCTTGTCATCGTAAAAAGTTCTACAACATTCTCCTGCGTGCATATTCTTTATTTTTAATCTTAGCTGCACCAATGTAAGAACCTGTCACTATTGCAAAGGTACTTCCACACACGCTCCTCTTCTGCCCCCAGTATCCTGCTCCCAACTAGGCAACCTCCCGCTTTCCTTTGTGCCTGCTCTGGCACTCACCTCCTCCCTCGGAGAGCTGATTCAGCCTGCTAAATGGGAAGAACACTGTGCGCTCCATTTGCTGTACTGGTTTGCGCCAAGCACGGGGGCAGAGGGAAGGGATGCGGCACAGCGTGCGGCTGGGAGCGGGGGATGCAGAGGGTTATGGCAGCCGGACTCTCCTTTACGGTGGCAATGAATTGCTAGGTCAGACAAGTTCAACCTCCAAAATCTCACCTTTAGTCCTTCCCCTCTCTGGCTTCTCCCTCTGGGGCATTCCTCACCTTC
Source organism: Haliaeetus leucocephalus (assembly GCF_000737465.1). Classification (NCBI taxonomy): domain Eukaryota; kingdom Metazoa; phylum Chordata; class Aves; order Accipitriformes; family Accipitridae; genus Haliaeetus; species Haliaeetus leucocephalus. The sequence goes on from NW_010973231.1 coordinate 3,361,294, forward strand.
CTGGCTTTAGGGTTTTCTCCCTTTTCCTGAACTACTGTTTCCTCCAAGTTTCTCATCTCTCCTTTTGCTAGTCTTTTTCTTTTCTTCTGTACCTTCCACTTGGGGGTTTCTGGTCTCCTCCATACTATTCTTTTCCCTGTGGGGTGTTTATTGAAACACGCCCCCCCCCCCCCTGTTTTAATCCCAGCCTTTTCTGGTGTTCAGCATTTCCTTTTGCATCGATTATTTTCAGAAGATAGAGCTAAAAAGAAGGTGGTGATGTTACGGAGCTTGAGGGCAGAAATACTATACGCCTCTCCCCAATCTTCTTCGCCTGCTTTCTGTTGCTTTCTGTGGTCAAATGCCGTACCTGCAGAGCAGAGGAAAAACGACGTTTGGAGTCAGAGCATATGCAGAGTTCTTGGGCTGAAACCATCTCCTTGAGATAAATAAAAAGGAGAACTGCAGAAGGGAAAATCAGGCACTGGGATGCTTTTTTTTTTAAACTTTTTTCAGTTTTGCCTGCCTGCCTGGAGGTCCTGATGATCTGAAATGTTTGATATGTAAAGTTTCTTTCTGTTGGGCGCTGCTTTCCAACACATGCTCTGCAACTGCTCAAGTATCTACCCTGCCTCATTTTCCAGGAAGGGGAATAGCACAGATTGTTCACCCGAGAGACAAAAATGGACTTTATGGGTAAATGCAGATATTGTATTCTTTGTCCATGCCAAGTTGACTGAAAATTACCTTCCTGTCCATGGGAACTCTTAATTTCCTCTGCAATAGGAATTAAGATCCATGGAAGACCCATAACTGGAAGCTCGTTGGCTACAGTACATCATCATCATCAGGGCACATAAAAACTTTGGCTCAACCGATTTATCTTTCCAGCATTTATTTTGAGTTATTTTACAAATTGTTTCCCAAAAAACCCTTTTCTTTTTCCCGCGGAAGAATGACGTTACCTTTCTTTATAGATAACGCAACGCGCTGGTAGCACGTTTGCCTAGATCGTAGGTCGGAAACAGTAAAACTCATTAATTTTATATACGTCACGCAGCACTAGAATAAGGCCACTTCCTCAGAGAACAACTGAGAGTAACTGGGGGAGTTACCGTGCTAACAAAGATTTGTGCAAAGCATTGAAAAATGATTAGAAAGATGGAAGAGGGCTCAGGAAATCATCTAGCCCGTCCCTAGCCTCACTCCGTTGAGGTCACACCTAACTGAGGGAGGTTTATGTGTTTTTAAACGCTTGGTGGAGATGCCGTAGCCTCTCTGGGCAAGCCATACAGAAGTCGCTACTAATTATAACGCAGCAGAACGCAATTTTCCTTCAGAACGCGCTGCGTCTTCTACAGTTGGTGCAAAACACGCACTCACAGAATAACGAACAGGCCGTGAAGTAGCATTTCATTTTTCAGAGCCTATGCATTAAAAGAATGGTGAGCCGGTCCTCCCAGATCACCCGTGACAAAAACCTGCGTTAGGAAGTCGGCTTTTTTTGTCCCTCTCTCCTCAGCCTTGAGGTCCTCGCTTGCAGGATCGGGCCCCCCCCCGCCGCCTCAGCTCCAGGCGCTGCCGGGGCCCGGCGCGGGCTGCTCGGAGGCTTCCCCCGGGGGCCGGGAGGGGATGAGGGACGGGACCGCCGGAGCCGCCGCTCCCGGGCGGTGCCCTCCGGTTGTTGGGGACCGTCCGAGCCGGGCACGGAGCCCCCCCCGAGTCCCTCTGCGCCCCTCAGCGCCCCGGCAGCCCCGCAGGAGGGCTCCCTCCCGCCTTCCCGCCTTCGCGCAGGAGCGGCCGCGCTGAGGGGCCGCGGGGGGGGAAGGCGGGCGGGAGAGAGCGCGGCCCCGCCGCGGAGGAGTCACCGGCGCTGGGCGGGAGGACTGAAAAACCGCCTCCTCCTCCTCCTTCTCCTCCTCCTCCCCGGCTCCGCTGAGGGGATCTGCCGGCGGCGGGGCGGGGT